>NW_026623468.1:26096-153817 GCF_030028575.1 Malurus melanocephalus | reverse complement strand
GGAAAAAGCAGCGGTCTTGGGTCTCAAGGAAGCCATCAACACTAATGGGTGGTTATTTGTTTAAAAAATAAACTCCAAGCTGGATGGGGAATAATTSTGCCCTGTCTGACAGTGAGCTTGCTCTGCACAGCTCTGCAATGAAGACTCGCCGCTGTGACTTTATSAAGGGTCACGTTTAATGGGATGGGATTTACAGCATAGGATTTATCCCACACAAAAGAGCATTTTGCAGGTTTACACATGCACGAGCAGTGACGAATCCTGGTAAGTGAGGGACTCCTGGGCCCCACAAATCAAAATTGCCTTTGTCTTCAGGGGATGGGGCTGATGCTCTGATCAAACCGCACTCTTTAAAGAGACAGCAGCCTTTTGCTCACCAGTTTCTGAACCTGTCTTTATTTGAAATAATTTACACGCTCGCCAATCCTTATTAGAAACAGGGACAGTCACTGACCACTGACTAAAACCCAAGCTACACCAAAAAGCCATTAGATCAGCAAAGCAAAAAATTAGATCCAACCAACAAATGAAGGAAAAGAAAAAAAGAGCTATCAAGTCCCAGCAGGGAGGAAAATTCCAATTACTAAGACAAACTGTAGCAAGCATTGYCTGTGCAGGACAGATATTTTCATAAAACACCTGCCAAGCAGGGCAGATGCTCTACAGAATTCACAATTAATGAGAGAACCTGGGACAGGCGGTTCAAGAACGAGGTACCCCTCCGCATGGAAGACTCAGCAGAGCTGTCCTCCTGTTCCCACCGAACAAGTGCATACCCCCACCCCAGTGTGAGGAGAGGATGAAAACCCAGAAACATTCCCTACATCATATAAAATTTAGTGATAGAAATAAAGATTTCCCCTCTATGCAAAAATAGCTGATTTTTTAAAAACAAAATTAACTATTTCAACAAATTTCTCTCTCTGTGCGGGAGGATCACATTTTGTCCAACTTCCGCAAGTAGAACCTTTTCTTCAAGACTGTGCAAACTGATGATGTAAATCTACTTGGATAAGAATGGAATTAGAGAACTTTTAGATAAAGGATTAGATAGTTATTTTGGTCGATTGGTCAATATGAAATGAAAATTTCAATTMATTTCTTTTAGTTATTTTAGATCAAAGACTGTACCCACAATCACCTGGGTCTTTCCATTAAAAACTTGCAATAGTAACTATCAGCTCCATAAATAAAAGGTCCTAGAGAAAACAGAGCTATGAGTATAGATTTCCCGTGAATGCTTACCAATTTTGCATCCTTTCTAGGAGTACAAATCATGTACAGATCCTATTTTCCACCCTGGCTGCCTCATCTTGTGTAATAATTTAGCTTTATTAATCCCTTTCAATATGTTAAAATGTTCACAATAACAGGGGAAGTATATGAAATATCAAATATGAAACTGGCTTGTCGGAGTATTTTAAAAATTTTTGTAAAAAACTTTGTTAAAAGAGGAGCTGGCAAAGACTTCAGTCAGGATGCAACTAGGAACTGAAAGGACAGTAAAGTTTTTGATAAGCAGATTTCTCCTGTGCATTAACATTCCTAGGGAAACCCACAGAGGGGGAAAAAAACCTGTGTAAATACATACCTATTATTTATTTTCATTTTGTGTGGTTTAACAGGTCACAATATCATGCAGATCACCTSCCTGCAAGGGACTGTCAGGAGGTGGAGATAGACATCTGAACAAATGCAAGAATTAAAAAGTCCTTGTAAGTAAATCATGAACACACTCCCACAAGTAATCCTGGAAATCTGAAGTGATAGATAGATGTAGAAGAGCCACTGACATTTACAAACACCGAATCCATATAGCCTGACTTGAAACACCTTCAGAACATCACCCAGTGACTTCATCCATTCATTGAATTATTTCTGGTTGAACAAAGACCTGTCTTGCAGAAAAAGGGACATATGATTATAACCACACATGGCAAAGGCACAAAGAGCCTGTCTGATCCYCTGTAAGCTGTTCCAATGGTTAACTCCACTCTTGCTTTGCAAACTGCTCCTCAGTTCCAAGACTGAATTTATCAAGCCTCATCTCACAGCCACCAGGCTCTGGCTGACATTTTTATGCTTTGATGGTCCATTATCAAACTCCGGTATCAGAAACATCCTCTTTGCTTACATCCTTTGAATGCTCAGTTTCAAACAATCCCTTCAAATATATCTYCAGACTCCTCTGGAGCACTGATTTTGATTTTTAAACCTTTGCTGTGCAAGAAAGCCAGAGACACAGCTCCATAACTGCAGGAGGGATGTAGTGCTGGTCACAATGGAATTTATATTGTGAATAGCTTCTTAAATTTGTCTTAAAGGAGGTCTTGTGCTCTAAAGCTTTCCAAAACCATTAAAAAGTATTGTCCAAATTTTCCAGGACAGCCAGATTGTGAGGTAAAATGCAAAGCAGCATGAGAAGACTATACAAAACACAACTATCTTATTTTCATGCTGTGGGCCCTACCTACACTGGGAGCTCATTGAACCAATGCAAATCCAGATACAAATTGCTCTATCAACCAGAGTACAAGTATGGAAAATATGAAAATATTGAGGTAGGAAGGATCAGCAAAGTAGTAATAAAAAACCCAAAAAACCAAACAAAAAGCAGGATCAAGAAGCAGCTAATGCCTGCCTTGAGAGACTGCTTTCCAAAATTAGCACCAGTAGCTGTACAGAATAGCAGGTGAGAACATCAAAAAACTTGTTCAAAGTCTTTGGGTTTATCTCCCTMACCCCTGAGTTCTAAAAGCAGATGAGTTCACAAGCCTGGAAATTCAACTTAGCCCTTTTGCTTTGGAGCATCTTATAAAAATGAATAATTTAAAACTTGTACACATCCCTCCCYGGTAATTCCTGCATTACTGCCACTGACTGAACTCTGCAGTTGTCACAAATGTCACTCTCCTGCAGTTAYGAGTCTGAAACCTGTGAAGCTAAGCAGCTTTGCCATCCTGTGAATTTAAAAATTAGCTTTCTTGATCAGTGAAACTACCAAGAAGCATGAGTGCTCAGASTTTTCTAAAGGAATTTTTAGTAAATGATAACTCATAATATATGCAATTAATAGAGCACCCGGATGCCTTGTGATGCAGCTGCTTTGTAAGCACATAGTCATGGTGGTGTGATAAATCATAATGGATTAATGTTCTCTGCATGAGGCACTTACAAGGGGAGGAAAAATGGGTCTTACATGCACTAGGGACAGGTGCTGACAGACTGATTGATGGATATTGCTGTAGTCAGTAGATGATGCTCACAGCAATATACTTCAGATATTGTACACCCAAGTCATTCTTATTAAAATGTTTTACAGATAATTTAGGAGCGAATAAGAAACAATGAACGTTTGTTTCTCCAACTCCTGGATCAATGTCATGTGTCAGGCTAAACTACTCACCTTCATACCTGCCCATTAGGAAATAAGAGTAGTTATTTGAGGCACTTTGCCCCAGAAAAATGCAAAGCAGTACCAAGTTTCCAATGCTATTTTCAATGCCACAGCATGGAAAAGCAGCTACCTTGAAAATAAGTTTCCCAGACATATAAAAATGTCAATTCTATACTCACAAGGCTCTATTTCCTCCATTAAATCATTTTAAATGCCTATCTATAACGAAAKTAATTTTGCATTGAGGAACAGCATTACAATGTAACAGCCTCCTAACCAAACTGTGATCTAGTTCAAGAGGATCCCAGTGGACAAGGCTCAGTAACTTAATCTGTATTAGGRAATCATGATGGAAGCATTCACAATTATTTCAGGACACGGGTAACTTTCTTGGCTTAAGCTACCTAGGCAAAACCAGTGCACAGTGCTGTGACACGATCCTATGAACAAGCTATGAGCAGAATCATTCTGGTGCAGTGCAAATCAGTAGCAGATTTATGTCTGACATGAGACTGTGTGGCAAAGTACACAGAAAGCCCTTTTTAATCAGCAAAAAAAAAAAAAAAAAAGAACGGACACTCAAGTATCTCTTCAAGCCAGTTCATTTATTGTGGAAAGCGAAACCGTGCTGATGAAGTGCCAGCCCGCACATACACATCATTGTCTGGTGTTTTATCCTTTCAGATTGCTTAATGAAGTGATTTTAGCATAGTCACTGATCTCTACAGCTCTCAAAAGCTCTCAGCCAGCTGCGGATGACAACCTCTGCACACTGATGCAATATTATCACTTAGCAGGGTAACAGTGCCCCTCACTTCCAGAGTGAGCACCTCCAGCCTTCCCAGCCCAGCTGAGATCAGAGACCTCAACCAGTGCTTACTCAGGAGGGGGGCACAGCAAAAGAATTTCCTAAATAACAACTTCTGGAGCACAGAGGAATCCAAGGGCAGTGAAAGCTGTGCCTGCTGACAGCCTGGAAAGATAAATAGGGACAGAAAGGCTTGAAATGAAGGTGAGAAAAACAACAAACCTTGAAGTCGTCAAGTGTGTAATAATACAGGTATTTCAGATGGGCAGAACTGTKGGATTTTCAGAACTTCACTGGTGAACAACCATGAGGTATTTTTTTCCCACTTCCACACCAACTTAATTACATTTTTGTACTCACTCCAAGTTCAGGTCTCCTCAGAATAGCCAAGGGATTCAGCTAAGTTACACTGCTAGCAGGATGGCAAGTTTGTAAGTGCCTATTAATGACCACTCCAAAAATATTAAGCTAATTTAATTTCAAATTAGGGCCAAGACGTTATTTACAGAGCCATCCACTCTGGAGTGCCTTTCCAGACTGGGAACCATATGCCTCATGTCAACAGACATCTTGTACTAAAGYATGAATACACCCAGCTATATATTTAATGAGCAGAAKGTAAAGGGTATTTAATTTCCGATGCTGGCATTCACACAATGACATTTTTCCCAAGAATTTTTCTTGCTCACCTTGCAGGCCACATAGTTTGCACAACTCATGTCTTCATAAATGCTGTATTTTGTAAAAATAATTGATTAAAGCAGTTTTGTTGGCAGGCTTCCATCGTTAATGTTGGTCTCTACTATTACTTCCTGACCTACTGTTTTTCCTTGGCCATAGGAACTCAAGCAGAGCTGGGAAACACCTGAGAATGATTTTTTTTTATTTAGACCCATTTGGATGACGTGTCCAACAAGCAAATAAATGAAAGAACAACTTAGTTGTTCTGGGGTTTCAGTGGTGGTTGGTTTTGGGGTCTTTTTGCCTTCTACGACTAGACATTATCACATAGATAACAGAGAACTAGAATTTTGAGAAAAACAGTTCACATGACAGAGCATTAAATATGAGAGAAAAATAAGCATCTTATAATTGAGTCTGCAACATTCTGGTTCCACCAGGATGCCTAACACCCACAGAGATGGCTTCCAAAAGCTCTGGGATGCCACTCACCATGATCAATGTGACAATCTACTGACCATGACATGTGAGAAGCCAGATCACACAGGAACTGCCACATCAACCCATCAATGTAAGCATTATTTACCCTCTCCCTACAGTGTTTGGTACAAGCTAACAGSCTTACGTAGCACTCCCACAACGAGTTCAACTGGCTTGTTTGCAGCACAGCCTAAATACCAGCGGTTCTTGCAGGGCAGAGTTGAGGGTGCTGTGCCAACAGGGAGCTTTACTCCACCCTCAGGTCACTGCTTGCTCCCTTTATACATTAAGAAACCGCAGCTTTGCCAACACCATCAGGTGGGAGCTGAACTCTGCTTGACTGGCACAGACCAAAAAAAAAAAAGTTAGCTGCACTTCTAACACCACATAACAGGACAAAACCACCACCACAAAGCTCTTAGCGGGCAGCAGCTCAAAAGCACTTGGCTTGCACTTACCAGGTAGGCAGCAGGAAAGCAGGAGCATTCCAGAGAACAAGTGGCTGTGACCAGCAATACCATTCCCTACCCCTGCCCATGAATCATGGTCTCCCTCCCTGTTACTGCTCACTTCCACCTGTGTTTATAGGAAGACGCTGTTAATCTCTGTGCAAGCATCAAAATACGGCAACTGCCAAAGCCCAAGGCCCTGCCAAACACCAGAGATGGGGACAAGAAAGGCAGCAGATGGAGGGGTTTTTAATCTGTTCCCCAATTAGGGACCAGATTTAGKGGTGAAGTGAGGAATCATGGCAAGGGGAGAGACTGCGTAGTTTAAGGAATTTTTGCAAGGACATACCAAGTCCTCCATCTTGTGGACATAGGCTTAATTTCTGACTGATGCAATATCTTAGAGCTTCCTCCTGGACACTCTGGTGAGAGCTTCCCTAGAGAAGACACAGCTGACATTTTGGAGTGACCTTGGGACATACCAGGCCAGGGCTTTAGGAGCAKGAATGCTGTGAAAGCTGGCATTAGAATTATGCTTTATCTTGTACAGTAGGCATATTTTTCTGTAGCTACTACCCCTGGAACCAAACAAATGAGGAGACAATTACAACATCTATTCTAGAAAAAGGACCTCTCTGACATGATTTTAAKGCATCTGAGCTTGGAAATCTGACTGAAGCCTACTCCAAAACTAATAAAAACAATTARGAAAATGGATAAATAAATAGGAAAAAATAGTTTCAATCTCATCTTTTTAAGCCAGATATTGATTTTTCAATGCTTGTGGTTGGTGCCACTTCTGAACATTGCACAGAGACTCAACTCTAAGGAAATGTTGGCAGAGCTGTTTTAGGTCTCTGGCAGGTGTTCACATCACAATTGCCCTCCTAAAGTCCCTGCTGAGCACACTGCAGGTGCAGGAGAATTAAAATGCAATATCATGTATCACCACAGCAGATCCACAGCCCAAGGATCAGCACTGTTCAGCTAGGGAAGAAGGTGTCAGGAAAAATATCTTCACTGAAAGAGTGKTCAAGCACTGGAACAGGCTGCCCAGGAATTGGGAGCCACTTGGAAGTGCTCCAAAAACACTGTTGTGGATGTGGGTTTTAGGGACATTGTTTAATGGTGGCCTCAGAGGTGCCGGGTTAACGGCTGGGGCTGATGATCTTGGAGATCATTTCCAACCTTAATGATTCTATGGTTCCACACAGACTCACCACAGCCATTCGTAGCTGCCACCACCTGCTTAGAGAAGCAGCTATTCTCTGTAACCCAATTTTTGCAGTTATGTGTACCATGGCAATTTCAGCACCATTTCCCATAAATCCATAACATATATACTTGTAGCCCGTAGACAATTTCACATGTGGAGGTAATACTGCTGAAAGCAGAAGCTCTGCTTGTAGTTTTATCATTTGCTTGCTGACTTCCTGTGCAGATTTCCCTCTCCTTACCAGAAGCACTCACCCATAGCTGAAGAAAATTAAATGGAAGGGGATCATTAGGTTTCCCTTCTGTCATTGGCCCAATTTCAAATCCCACCATTATTAGCCCTCCTAAAAAACATTTATGATGTCTGATGCCAATTAGCCAAGAAATCTAGATAAACGGAAACATTCCCTTTGAGAAGAATTAAAGCTTGGACAAGGTACATACCTCTACAGGCTGGAAAACGAATCTGTCTCTTGATGTCGATGAGCCATTTACAAATGCCATCCATACCCTATAATTTGCTGCATCCCCAAATTCTCTGACTTCYAGTATTACATATTACACCGAGTCCCAGATACCAGAAAATGGCAAGGGGCAGGTTAAGGCTCAGTGTGGCAGAATGTCCCTTCCTCCTGYTTATACACCAATGAAGCTGATTTGTTCCCATGAGCTTTAAAGAGCCATGGCAGATCTTTCTGACACAAGTCATCTCAAGTATTCCTTGCAATTACACTTTCCTCCCCTCCCCAGACATTTTAAAAAGAGAAAGAGCRAGAGCACCCACAGAGTAGCAGATAAAGCAGGGCACAACATGAAGAATTTACAGGAATGTAAGTTGCTGCTCACATTTGCCTTCCACAACTCCCCAGTATTGTATTCCCAATTCACTGCCCTATTAACATGTTGTGTGAAAGAGCCCCAAAAAGTGACAGGAAATTCTAAAGGCAACCTCGTGATAACTACCCCAAAATCACCTAAATGAAATGTGGAAGGGATAGGCATTGTGGTGCCTTGAGCTTTTCTGAGCAGTTTGCCAAAAGTTTGCTTGTTTTTCAAAGAAACGCGTGTTTGTCTGAAAAAAGCTAAGGCAGAAGGTTTTCATTTGCTGATCAAGTAATTCAAAAGCAGCTGCAGAAMAAGCCCATTGGTTCAGGCTAACAAAAACAGTCTCTCCAAGTTAGTAAATTAGTATTCACCCTGTCTACGGATGAGGAGGAAAATGACTAAGGAGGATGTTGTAATCAGYACCTATTAAAGGAGGTTTCCAAGGTAGAAAACATTCGACTCAGGAKATTCCATTCTCTGGCTCCTTAGACAACATTTACTGGTTTTGTACCTACTGCAAAACGTGCCACCATATCAAAAGGCAGGAAACTTAAATGCTTTCTAGCTTGCTATCACTTAATACAGTCTTAGGACAAAAGCTACTGGAAAAGCAAGTGGCATTGCTAAGGCAGTGCCYTTCATATTGAAAGGAAACCAAATCCTCCTGGTTTTTATGTGCAACCTGTAGGATTCCTTGAACTGCTTTGATTTAGCATCACTTTCTGGAGGACAGGAAGCAAGGCTGGCAATATCTTTCCTATGCTGGAAACATCATGCAATGCCAGCCACAAGTAAACACTGACAAATATTCCCCCAGTGTGCCCTTGAACGATGATATCTGGCACTAATCTAGAAATCCAATGTCATTTTAAAAAGTACTGACTTAGGTAAAGGAGAGTGAGAAAAAGAAAGTGAGAGGGAGAAAAATTGTTTTAAATGGCAATAAAATAGATTTTTAGCTCYGAAAGCTGTTTACAAAACCCTGTTCTTCATTTTTGCATCTACATGTTTTTCTAATACTAACATTGATTTCCATACCAGTGAGCAGAAAAGTACCAATGTAAACACCTTTTCAGAAACCTGTGCATAAAGCTGAAATAATGACTAGAAGAGYTGCTATACACATGCACCACGGATAAAACCCCTGCAACTTCCTAGTTGYTTTGAGTGAAGTCATTTTAAATCTCCAGCAAAACACCTCCTAGCCGAGTCCGCCTCGTGGGAAACACCGCAGCACCGCCGTCCTGTATGGCCCGGCCGTGTCCGGAGGGATCTGTCTCACCTGTGCACTGCATGCTGCGCGAATCCTAGCAGCTCCAGCATGGTCCTGCCGGGATGCCGAGCGGAAAGGCAGCGGAGCTGTGCGCTCTCCTCTCCTCTCCTCGCCCGCGCCGGGCAGGAATGCAGCAGAGCCGGAGCCGTCCAGCGCCAGCCTCCCTGCTCAGCTGCTGGGCTCGGGCTGAGCCGGAGCCGTCCAGCGCCAGCCTCCCTGCTCAGCTCCTGGGCTCGGGCTGAGCCAGAGCCGCCCTCCGGCCGCTGGTTTGCGCTCCCAGCGCAGGGGATGCGCGCCGCGCTCCCCGCCACCCGCGGCACCATCCACCCGCCACGGGAACACGCTCCATTTTTCCTGTCCCAAGGGAGTGTGCGGGAGCGACAGGCAGCGCAAGCACTCGGGGTGGGGTGGAAGGGGTGTGGGCAGGAGCAGRCACTCCTGTGAAAACCCGTCTGATGCTGAGAAAATTCAGGGATTTCAAGCGGCTGACTGCGAGTCTAAAATCAGCCACAGGGAAACTTAAGAGGGTGATATCACTGCATACAGTGTCCAGACTGCTAGAAGCCAGATTAGATGAAAACATCTCATGAGTTGGACCAGGAACTWCATGACTGTGTTTGAAAAACTGCACTTCCTTTGAAGATGTTTCCCCACTTCAAATGCTTCYACAGCTTAGGAAATACACAGCACCAAAAAGCCCCAAGAGTCCCTTAAGCAAACAATGAACTTCCCTGCCCTCTCTTTGTTTTCTGCACTGCCTTTTAGTTTAGTCTTTAAATACGAAGATCTGTGGCTTTGAGAGTGAAATGGTGAAGTCTGATACCGATTGCCTTTTCCTGAGCTCTGTTCTTTTTTTATTTTAGAAGTGCTGAGAGCTGAACTTCCAGGCATAGCATTTTTATTTATTTATAGCTCTTTAAGGCACAGAAGCCAAACCCTACACAGTTTGCCACCATCCTGTCCTTTCCACGTGGTAACACCCTGACAGAAGAGTGTGTCACGCTGGATCAGTTTAAAAGCCCATGGTTTGCCCACCTGACAGCCAGGGGGACCAGAACAGACAAACACATGCACAAGAAGAATGCAAAGTTGTTCAGCCTGCTGCTAAACAGGCTAAAACTGCTCACCAAGAACTGAGGGGCTGCATGCTCCCTCCTACCTTTTTAATTTTCTTTTTTTTTTTTCCCCTATTTTTCTTTAATTTTGCCATTTGACTGCAATACAATATGATCTTCTGATTCAGTCCTTCTTGCCACTACGTTTTTTTCTTCCAGGGTTACTTAAGACAAGCTTCTGCACACTCTCTCAGGTAACAATTTCCCACACCCTCAATGCTTCCCTTGGAAAAAATAGTAGCTTTGGTCACCCTGCCTCCTGCCAAGGCTCCAGTGGAAAACSTGTGGGGAAAGCAAGCCTAGCCCTTGGGAAAGAAACTTACTGAATGTGTGCTTAAACAATATCGACTGCAAAATCACTAATAGAAAATAATAAGTGACTTTTAAAGCCAATCACTAAACTACACCCAGGGATCCTGAACCAGAATAGCACTGGAACAGAAGAAAAGTGCCCAAAAAAAAGGCATTTCCCCAAAAAAATCTATCACTAACAGCACTGTAACAAAATATACAGTCCCTCTAAAGGACAAATTAGTTTGACTTGCTGCTTGGAAATGCCTGATTATTGGAAGCAGCAGRGAAAACTTGGGATCACAGTGGAGCCAGAAGAAGAGCAACAGCTCCCAAGCAASCATGATCCCCTGTGTGTGCCCGCCCCTGCACGGCAGAGAGCCATGAATGCTCTGGTAATTACACAGCACTCTTCATTCCAGAGCTCTGTACCAGCGGCATCCGCAGCACCACAGAAAAGCATCTCTCCGGAGGGTGGAGCAACATCACACAATTCATGTGTACCACAGGGCATGAGAGAAAAGATGGAAAAATTAAGGACTGGGACATGAAAATTAGCTTGTATATCTCTTCAAAGGGTTCTTGTACTTTTATGGGCAAATCCTGGCTTTTTGCTTTCTTTTTCTTCTTTTTCTTCTTTTTTTTTTAATATATTTATTTTTTCAGAATTTGTCTAGTTTTGTTTTCATGTTTTGCTTTTTCTTTTCCCATCATTTAGGAATCCTCTGTTTTAAAATCAGGCTCAAACAGAAGGGTAAAAACCTTAGATTTAGCCCTGAAATATGGCCATAATATGCCTATTTCTGCCAAAGAAGCCTTTTTTAGTGATGGGGAATGGTTGAGTCCTGGTACCTATTTTTGTCAATCGCAGTTTCCTGTATGAACCTCAAAAAAAGATTTCTGAAATGCTGAAGGATCTGTTCGACTCTAGCAAAGACATCTGCTGAAGACTTAGGAAGAAAAAGTGAATGGGGCAATTAATAAATAAATGAATAAATAAATAAGGGGGGGGAAAGGCAGATTATACAAGTACTTGGAATTATCCTAGAAATCTACCCAGATTCAGACATTTGAAATGCTATTTGCAAAGTCTAGTGATAAAAGTTGTTTCCAAAAGACTGTGACATCAACTAAAAATTATTAGAAACCCCTGATRATATTATGTGACTTTGGTTCAAATAACAGGACTTTTCTGCTACTGCTTTAGCTTGTCCATGCTACCAAACAAGGAGAGGAAGAAAAAGTGAGATGASAGGAGTTTTCAATGGCCAGATCCTCACCTAAACCACATACTCACTGAAAGGTCAAGGAAATATCTGCAGATTCAACTGAGATGAAAAAATAGAGCGAAAAACCCTTCAGTTTTTCTGGGTGATGCACAAGATAAAGCAGCCTCAAACATGYATCAAAAATTATTAGTCTGTAACCAAAAGCACTTGACTGGACACCAATTGTATCTTAATGGGCACTAATCACTAGAATGTGTTGGTCCTCTCCAGCTCCAAGGCTGCTTTTGGGAGTCGTGGATTAGCCAGGCACAGAGATAGAGAGCTCCTGATGAACAATAATTGCACTGTTTAGTATCAATTTATCCTAAAGCAATAAACTGATCAACAGCTAACTCCGTACCTAATACCAAACTCTGAACCAGATCAGTATTTTTAAATTTAGTACAACAGTTCAAATTAACTCTAGACAAGACAAGGAAATTCAGGCAGTAGGAAGAAAGGCTAATTTTCCATTAAATGTTAAGCCAGTTGTTACTGATGGAAAAAAGGTAAGTATACATGGTTGGGTGAAGTGTAATTACTTTCTGTCACAAGACAAACAACTAGAAAAGACAAGCTACGAAATGGAACAATCCACAGTGAGTTCATGCATGATTTAAGGTAGATTTCTCTACAGAATTTAGTAAATAACTTTTTAATGCTGTTCTTGAGAAAACAAAGGAAAATCATAGCTTCCTTCATAATAAACCAAGGTTTGGTCAGAACACAGGCAACAAATCTGCCCCAGATGGCCTAAGAGCCACCAGTTCTCAGAAATTACTACATTGCACAACATGCTCTCCTTACAAAGTGTTCTTTATCTCACAACACAAAATTCAAAAATCAGTGATTTTTTTTCTGTGTGCTCTTGAGGCAATGAACAGGGATGTAATATACATTTCCAAAGGGAAAAAAAACCAAAAAAGAGAAAAAAAAGCCCTAATGGATTGTGTGTCAATATTAGAAAGTTGAGATTATGCGTTCTTACCCCTTATCTCTTCCCTAAAAAGGTTTAAGATCTAAACAGATAAAATTTGCTTCAAGATGAAACTCGGCTTTCAGCACAGATGATCTGTGTGCAAGGGAATAAAGTTTCAGCAGCATTCAGAACAAACCAAAATCCTTTGGCTTCGCTTGAGTTATAGAAGAAGAAAGATAGCAGCTTGGCAATTTTCTGTATACAAATAACTCCAATTGCCCAGGGGAATGTCACTGAGATCCAGGCATCCTGTTTGTTACATCCAGCCTCCCTGGAGTCAGCTTTAATTTCAAGCAGAGTTGTCTAAACTCTTCATCCTTCCAAGGCAGGCAAATTGCACTGTACATTGTCCAAATTTCAAATTACTTCAGGGCTTTTCCCGAAGTTTCCTAACCTCTTTTGTGGATGCAGAAGATAACAGGGCACTTTTCRTACAGTAGATGTTTCCCTGTGGAGCCTGCAAAGACGTCCGAGAGCAGCCRGATTTCACAGGAGGTTTTTTAAAAGGCTACTCATGGTTTGCATTTTGGGATAGAGCATGATAGGTAAACAATGTCATCTAAAGGCCTGAAAGTCTTAGAGTTTCCACTGATCTGTCAGAGCCACAGCCCCTCCAATCGTACCCAAGTAACAGCACTAAGATCATGACCCAGGGCACCAGTGAGTGAAGCAGGCAAAGGCTGCAGTTGTCAGCAAACCCCTGTCTGTGTAATTAAATGAGCCAAAGGCTTCAGATGCCAGCTCACTCAAGGCTCTGGCAGCTCTGGGCTGAAGGGGCACAGAGTGGAGCTGTGGGGAGCTCAGGACCACCTGCAGCCCATGGAAACAGCGCAGTGCCACATCCCAAAGGTGAAGAACTTGTGCTTCCTGTCCCGACCTCAGTCCAGCATCACCTTGCAGTACTGGGGCCACTGCAACTGAGGGTTGTGGCACAAAGCACAAGTCAAAAAGGGAAGAAAAAAAACAACCCCAGCCTCTCACTGGGGCTTGCTAAGCTAAAGGAAACTGGCAGTAAAGCATCTGATCCTTCAGACTCCTGGAKCTGCAGAGAGGAGGATGGGAATCGCTCTCACAGGTACACACAAACACGCTCGTGCAAGCCCAGGTCGGGCAAACCCAGAGAGCTGCAAACATGACAAGTCAGCACAACCAAATCCATCTTCCTGCCAGAGATACTGCCAAACACACCCCTCCATTTGAGGGCTAAACCCAAGGCCTGCTTTGTATCCCTGCCATGCATAACAGTTGACAGTAGACGGATATTTTGCACATGGCAGCAYGGTGAAAAAGCAGACAGTGCTATTGGGAAAATTAATTCATCAAGACACATCATAAATCCCCACAGATGAGATACAGGGAGCTGCGAAGCACATTTTTTCATCCTTACTTTCTAACAGATATTCTTTGTAGGCAAAGTTGAGTGGTGGAAGGTGAAGAACAGCCCTCTTGGCCTCACACAGTTTTGTTAGAAGTTGCAGGACTTCCATTACATCAAATTCCTGCATATCTCCTAAATAAATATTTGCTGAATGTAAAAACCTTTGCTGAATGTAAAAGTTGGTGCATTGTAGATTCTTCCATTGAGCAGATCACAATCCATTTTCTTGCAATGTCTCCCTCTCCCCACCTCTAAAACTAGTAACCYTTTCCAGATATTCATCCTAGCTCTTAGTGCACAAGGTTCATAATTATGTGGGGAGCACAGAGTAAATCTATTTATTCTTTCATCAAAAATGCTCATTCCAGCTGGAATATACAGAAAGCAAGGCTCAGCTTTGATAGTTTTAGTTGTAAACAACTTTGTCTTAGAAACAGCAGTTATTAAAATCACCGCAGAAATCCTTTTAGCTCTTGTCTGTTCTCTCCTGCCAGGTTTTTTACCAGAAGAAAAAGAACGGGCTGGGTGTTGGAGCATTCCTCCCCAGGCAGGAGGGCTCAGCAGAGACTTGCAGGAACTGTTCTAAGAGGTGCACACCAGGCAGCAAGGAAAGCAGATGTTGCTTAACTCATCTTCTGTTGCTCACTCCAATTCCAAGCCTCTGGATTTTTAGAAGAGTAGAGAGGCAGGATTTCTGCCCAGCTAACTTCTCACCTGGTAGCAATGCAGCTTGGGCCTGGCATCAAAACAGATGAGGGCTTAATTTTCAATGCCAGTGACTCAGGGTRAGGAGAAAACTAGAATTTGCAAGGAGCATCTTCACCTCTGACCTGCTYTCAGCCACCTTTTTACAAGAGATGCATATTTAGACTGAGAAAAAGCAGGGTTAACTTGTTTCAAAAAGTGAAACAGTCTTTTTCTTCTTGAATGATTTCACCTCCAAATATAAAAAGAAAATTTAWTTGCATCACCACAAGCCTTTCTAAACATGAGAGAATCTCAATAATTCTCCCTGATGATGCTCTTTCCTAATAATTTAGAATTTAAAAAACCAACAGCAACAAAGACCAAATACCAAAGCCTTTCCTCACTTTCAATTCCCTCCTGGTGTTTTCACATATGCTGGCAAAAAATCTCTTATTAATGCCACAAAGCTGCCAAAATCCAAACTTTTGCTGTGTGTTCTCCTTAACAACTCTCATTTAGAGTGAGCAGGTGGCAAGAAGGAAGCAGTGCAAGAGAGAAGATGATTATTTTGGGAAAGGAAGTGGTAACTGTTACTAGCCTGTCAAACAGCATGAATGGTRGAAATCTGAATCATGCTTTTACTGTATGAATGGATAATTCCAACACACTATTATAAACAATGATCCTTTAATAGGATGTAATCTCCCTAACAGGAAAAAATACACCTGTTAGAAAAAGAGCAGGATCTGAAGCAGAAATGGAGATGGATCAGCTTGAGTTCCTCTTCCTGTGACATTTGGGTGCTGGTTTCTAGGGCCAGAATCACATTTTGTAACAGAATTGGCCCATTGCAAATAACACTTGAAAAGAAGTTAGAGGCTGTCAAGCTGGAGTTAGGGAGAMATTACAGCTACATTTTTAGCTTTCTTGAATGGAGGCTCCTCTGAGTAAGTACTGCCAAGATGAAATCCTAGCAARTAAATGACATATTTAGAATGTGCCTGTTCACTCACAGAGGTATTACTACAAGATAGGGATTATGCACCAAGGAAATTTCATGGCATGTATTTAACGGATAGCTTGCTGACACAACTCTGGAAGGGACAGGAATTAAGAGTCTCAACGTTAGCAACAACCTCATCACTGCCTGCAAGAAGAGGGTAAGCTTCTAAGATAGCAGTAGATGCTAAGTGCCTCTGGAGTTACAGTTTTTAAGTGATCTTATTAGTTTTCAGTGTTTAAACAAGTCACTTTCTATCCTGGGTTTTTTTTTCTGTGTCTGCCCCTCCGGCCCTCRTTTGAGGGTGACCACAGTGGTTTCTGCCTGCACAGAAGGGATGGCTCAGCTGCTCTTCTGGCAGCTGCTGAACCATCACAAATTACAGCTTACTCTACTGAAGTATGTGGAAATTGGTGTCTATCTTAGTACACAGGAGTGTAACCACGGTGGTGCAGCAGCTGTCTCCCAAACAGCTGAGCCAACCCTGCAGCAAGGGGGAAAAATTAAAGAGATGGCGAGAATGACTTCAGAAGCCCTTTGGTGAAGCACACTTGACTTAATGCTGACCTTTGGGGAGCATTTACACATCTCTCGCTTCAACTTCTCAGCTGTAACGTGGGTAGTTTCTCTCCCACACACTTCCTAGGAATGGTGCTGCATGGATGTGTGCATAATRCTGTAAAGAATGCCACAGAAATCTGCAGAATGGGTGCTAGTGCTGATTATGCAAAGCCCTTGAAGAAAACACACTGTTCCATTTTCTCCATTAACAAAAAGRTTCTCATACAAGTTATAACTTTACTGCTGCAAATGAAAAGGAGCCCCATCACCTTTCCTCCCACTTCTTTTTTATTTCTAATAAATAGATCTATTAATCAGTAAATCACAAGGAGATATGGCAACCTTACTTAGGGAAAAGAGAAATGCCATTGCTTTGCCTTCACCTCTGGGCTAGAGCCATTCCTAAGGAGTTCYTCTGCAAGGAGTAATTTCAGATATCACTGTCAGATGCAATGCCTGCAGTTGCCATGTTATCCACATGCTTCCCTAGGACAAGCTTGATATTCTTATCAGCTCTGCATAGCAATTTCTCTACCAGATACTGTAGCTGCCTCTGCTGCGCCTTTCAGCTTTTGGTGTCCATTCCAAAGCTATTTTAGCACAGTTGTTATCTGTACTGCTTGTGATATGTCCTGGCTGCCACCATCTGTTTCCTTCTCTGTATAAAGATGTGCAATGGTTCCCTTCACTAATGTGTCCTCTGGCTCAGCATCTTGACACAAAGCTATTCCCACTGCTTGCTATCCACCCACCTTTTTCCATTAGCAGGAATTCTGTAATCATGACAAGAGTCAATTTTAACCAGGATGTGAAAACAAGGAAAYTACCTAGGACTCAGCAATCAGAGATTATATTTAACCTTCCCTTCCCCTCACTCTCAGCCATCCTCACAGAATGGRCATTGCTCAACTTTTCCCCTCCCACTGCATGCCCACTTGCTTTGGCTACACCTCAATGACATCTGTATTCACTACAATTGCAGCTCTCACGTGGAGAAGACTATGTAGGTATCTTGTACTTTTAATATATTCTTCTCAGGCATATAKCAAATAACACACTACAAGATGCCAGTTGCATAAAAAACTGAAGCAAAATAGACTGCAAGATGGATACCAAATAGCAGAGTCATCCATTCTCTATGGTCCCCAAGAAAAATCAAGGTTCCATTTAAAAAACATARCACTGGGATTTCCAGCTATTGAGAAGAAGTCTAGAAAATCTACACATTTTTTGGACATGGTATAGAAAAGAAGGCACTTAAATATTAGATTTCTAGCTTGTGACGCTACAAATAACATTCACTGCCTAGTGCAGACTGGCTGCTRTACAATTCTTCATTCACCTCACTAATCATACACCTGGAGTAAGCACTTTGCCTACAACACCATGTAAACATGATTAACACTCGGTTTAGTTTCAAACAAGAATGAACATTTATTCWCATATTCAAAACAAGATGATTATTTAGAGGTGCCTTTGAAATGCCACAAACAAATCCAGTCAGSGTTCTTTTCATGTTGCTCATGTCAAAGTATTTTGCAGTTTTCCTTCCTAAATCCCCAACTTTGCCCTGTTTATTTTCAGATGTCCGATCGAGGAATCTAAGGAATAAAAAAAGCCTTCCTCAAATATGGAAGTATTAAATAGTGCTATTGACAAGTACAAATAAATAAGCACTAAGGTTGCAATGTGTTAATTAACTATCTATAAGAGTGGGATTATCCTTACTTATGTGCAATATACAGAATAAAATTCTTAGTTAAAAAAACTAGCTGAGGCTGTGAAATGAAAAATACCTTATCTGCTCCTTACCTTTGATAGCAGTTATCAAGGCTACTTTATTATTTACAGATGCATGTTTTTTCCTCATAGCTCACTCTCCCAGGAGTGACATTTTTCACAGCTGAACTAGGGAAGAATTGCTCCTAGGTCTCACCAGCCTATGCCAAGGAAAGCTTCTTGCATAGGCTGGGAAGAGAAAAAAGAACTCACTTGTGTGTGGTTGCCGCCTCTTCTTTTCTGGAAAGAGTTGGAAGGATGCTCTTTATGCAACCACAGGTCGGCTGAAAAAGAAGGGGAACTGGGCCAAACCTGGACTTGGGAAACCACTGCAACAGAGCCTTTATCTGTAATTTTTAAAACCTTTCTTTTCTTTTGCTTTGCCTAAATTTCAACATGGATAATTATAGGCAACAGCAGGCAGATGGCTGCTTCTTTTAGGAACTGCACCCTGAACAGGCACGAGRCAAGTTAGAGAAAAACCTGTTATTCGGTGCTTGTTGTGAAAATATGAAGCAAAGGAAATTCCAAAGGTGAGGTAAAACATAACCACCAAACAGTTCTAAACCAGCAGGAACCACTTAGAGCCATCTGCAAGAGCTGCATTCCTACTGACCCGCATCCAGCCGCTCTCACCTGTAAGCCCCAGGGCTGCCTAGTGAGTTTAAAAACACAGCCACAGAGCTCTCTGCACCCAGCGATGCTCCTCCAGCATCCCATAACCATCTCACAGGTGCTTGGATAAATCCTGGAGTTTGGCWGTCACTCGGCTGGAGGCGTTTACACACAAAGCCTGGGCTGCACGACCTCCACCTGTCCTGCTGTGGTACCCCTCGCCAGGCTGTCCTGGCAGGGCGCTGCCCTCTGAGAGCTCGCAGCTCTGCGCTGCAGCATTTCCCGTGGCCGAGGTGTYTCTTACCTAGTTGGGCGGCCCCCTCTGCCGGGTATTCGGGGAACTGGCCCTCGGAGGGGACGCTGACGGTCCGGCGCAGGCAGCGCCCGCGGGAGGCATCCTGCGGCTCCGGCATCGCTTCTGTGGGTGCCTGCAGAAAAACCACGCCAACAGCTGTTAACGTGCCTAATGGGCCATCGCGATASGGGGCTTCATTTTCTACTCATCTGCTAATAATTCTCGGGCACAGTTTGGCATTGGTGGCCTTAACCCAAAATTCCGGAGGTTCCCCGGGAAAGCACAGCCGCGCTCAGGAGCACACTCAGCCCGGCCCCGCTCGTCAGCAGCCGATGCTCCGCAGGGCTCAGGCACAACCTGGCCCATTAACAAAGCACTCCTGACCCAATGTCACAGCCATTGCGGCTTCCACGCTGGCAAACTGAGGCACAGGCCGCTGGTCAGATGCTACAAGCAAAACTTTGGAGAAACGAAACTTGCAACAGCCACCTGGTCGACAAAGACACTGAACAGGCGGTCCCAAGCCGCAGAGAGCCTGCTCCAAATATTAAGACCAAGACCACTGAGCCCACCGCTCATGGCTATGGTTTAGCAGATCGTGGCATGGTCAGGTAATCGCTCAGTATGGAAAAGGTGGATCTGCKTTCGCTCCAAGCCAAAGCTGGCGCCGCCTGCAGCCGCGCAGTGACCGCCCCGCTCGGCACTGGGCACCGCGTTCTGTTGTGGCTACCGCAGCTCCGGCCGCTGGTCGCCACGGCTGCTCGGCACCGTTCCATGSCTGGAACCCGCCGTCACCTCAAACCTTCCACGAGCTGCAAGAAACCACAGGGATGAGGGAGGCTCAGCACCCAGGAGGTATGCTCAAAACATCTCCGTGCGCTTTTGAGGAGGACTTTGGCTCCAGCGGTACAACTGCAGCACATGTAGCATGGCAATTCCTTTTCATACAGCTACATAACACACAGCTTGCTGATAAAGGAACTGAAACCCCCGTCCTATTTCCTATGCTGCTTATCCTTTCATATCTTCCACCAACCCTGAAAAACAAGTATTAATAGCAAACAAAAAGCTATAATTCATTTGCAGTGAAGGTAGTAAAAGATCTCTGAGATACTGCACTATTTTAGAAACAGGCTGCATACAATGGCTCTCGCAAACTAGTTCTGGCATTTCCTGATTTTTAAGCACTTAGCTTAAAAATGACTTAAGGTCATTTTTTAATGCCATTTATTACTTTCCTGGTCTATTTGTCTCATCCAAACAGTGTTCATTTTTCAAAACAAGTTCCCAAACCCCACGTGCTTATTCTGTTTAGACTATTGTCTTTGCTGGTGATTTTTACAGCAGCTCTRCTGTAAAATCTGCATAATCTCTGTGTAAAAGTACATTAGTAAGTTAAACAGAGACTAATTTTGTTAGTTTATGCCATATTCGTTCAATCAAATTTACATATTATAACCAAGACATACAGTCTTGCATAGTCAGAATGATGGTAATGAGCCTTTCAGTTCATTTATTTCCCCCATCCAGCTCTGTTACCCTKCTCTTTGCTCTGCTGAGATTTCACCACCCTGGGAATTCTCCGACCCTGAGCTGACATGCTGAAGCTGCTGGTTCAGGGCTAGGATCTGAGCAGTGTTAACTCTGGGAGAAAAAGGTACACAGGGACAGTCCAAATGCTGACCATTTCGGCAATCCTAACAATTTTCATTATAGGGCATGTTTCCATGATGAATTTCACAATTTAATGTGGATGGGTTCAGAGCTCAGGCTCGAAATCCTTGAACAGCATCCCAGGTCACCTGCCCACTGAACATGCTTGTTGAGTATAAAAAGCCTGTATTGGGGATTTCTGGCAGTTTGATGATGAGGGAATTTCAGAAGAAATATGACTGAGAGCATTAATGCCTCTTAAAGGCAAACTAACATAGTCTCTTTTTTAAAAAGCAGGGGAAAAAGGATTCTTCATTGCAGATAAGATTTTTCAAGATTGGATACTGGTTCCAGACAGAAACTTGAGAATTTGCAGACTCTTCTGATCTAACAGTCTGGAAGTTTAGAATCATGACAGAAAAACAGTTAAATAATTCATTTTAATTTTTACCTTCCTACAGAAAGTTAGAAGCCAGCTAAAATTTTGACATGGAAATCCACTTTAAAATGTTGACAGCAAGCATTTCTCTGGGCTTTTGGAAAATAAATAATTAAATTTGCTTGGGAATTGAGGCAAATCTTATCTTATGACTGGGTTCAGCTTTGACAAACTCTTATATACAGGTGAAATAYATTTGCTGTATGACAAGTCCTTTGAGAAAGGCCATGGGATCTGGGAAGAACTTCCCCTAGGGCCTCATGCAGCAGTGTTTGCTCCTGCTGCTTTCCCTTGGGATCACCWCTGCCATACCACTATTGGTGTCAGCCACAGGAGATGGAAGAGTAGGAAAATACATCCCAGGTGTCCTGGTGCTGGCCTCTGTCACCAGCTCCAGTAAGCAGTACATCTTGGCACAGTGAATGTAGATCTTTGCTATCCTTTGCCCTTTATTGAAACCACCTCTAAATCCAAGAAGAAAGATGAGGTTTGGGTGTAGRGAAGAAAAAGGAATAGTCTAAAACAATGAAAAGTGTTGTCCRTCTTCATTTTCAAGTGAACACGAAACTAAAACATTCTGCAGGACTCCAGCCAAGTTGCTGACAAAGTCTACCTAAAATGCAGCCCAAAGCCAGGTGCAGCCATTTGTCACTTCCCTCATGAAGAGCTGTGCAYAGTGCTGGAGCCACCCTTCATGAACACTCATTCCCTGTTTTAAATGGCTCTGATTTTACAGACACTTCTACTGCACCCTCACAGCTCCTCCTACCCTATCAAGGTTTCACAGAGCAGATGAAAACATCTACACCTTCCTGACAGGGGAAAACTCTTCCTTGTACAAAAAATACCTGATTTGTATGGGCATCAATCTAGAYTTGTTCTCCTTGTCTTGGAAAATGCTGTTAAATATTATCACACCAGAACATGTGTAGTAATTGCACATCTCCTGTCACTCAGGACTTCTTATTTGTTAAGTTGTCTCATGCTCTTGCAGGAACTCATTTTCTTTCCACTTACTTTTTGGGCATTGATCTCTTCCTCTCATTAATAATTTTCATTCTTCAGTCTCACCTATTCTCATTCCATAAAGCTGACAAGGTGTCAAGTAATTAATGTTTTTCTACACTACACAAGGTGATACTGCCAGACTATTTTTGTCTATGTAATTACAGATATTTTTGGATCAAGCTGCACTTCAAMATGCTTTTGATTTTAAACCTATTCTTGCTCTTGCACAGCACAAAATTTCTCTTTCATGTACTCTGTTCAAACTGCCTTGACAATAAATCCATAGTGGTGGGATGCTATAAAAAATGAGTTTTCTTTACTACACTGTTTGTTTCTGTACTGTTCCCTCGGTCTTAAAAATCTGCAATTCATAATGCTGTATTTTAGCAGCACTAACTGAAAGAAGCCAAACTTCACATTACACCTGAACCAATGGAAAACTCTTTCATTTACCTGTTTACATTTTGTATATGTTTTTCTACTTCCTAACATGAACACATATATTTGCAGAAGGATTTGTAAAAGTAGTCTACACACACACACATTTCTGTTCCCTTCCAGTTTCACATGGGCCAAGTTTCTTGGATTTTCATTGAATGAAGTAATATCCACAGAGATCCACAGAGAATAAAATGTTTCAGACTTACACCTTTTAAGTTACATCAGCTTTGTGATGATGCAAGTGCTCCCTCTGGGCCTGCTGTTACCATCTCTTCCTTCTTTCCCCATCCATCCTCACTGGTGGGTATCTTTCTGTCCTGAATATTGTTTCTAAGATCCTCTTCAGCAGCCAAAGGAATTCTGACCTACTCACTCTATCAGCAATGACATGTTCAGAGCAGGAATCTCTCCTGCTCCTGTTGCCTGTTGATGGTTTTGAGCTGACCAAACACTTCTTCCAGGATCACCTTTCCAATAATTTTACTCTAAACATAAYCTTCAATTTTTCCTTAAAGTAACCTCCATCTTCTTCATTCACCTCATCTTTGCTTAGGCTCCCTGTAGCAGTGGTCCCCCCCAGAGCTTTTTATGATTCCCCTTGTACATACTTTTCCATCATTATGCTCTTAACAAGCATCTCTCCCCACTGCAGCCTTAGGCCTTTGTGCACTCCTGTTTCTAGATCACATTTCAAGGAGACTCTTTCAACTCTGAATGACTTGCCAAGAAAAATTTAACTGCATTGCCCCTCCTCCCCTTTCTCATGGAGGCTGCAAAGGGATACTCTTAGCTCAGAAAAACTAGAAGAAGGTGTAAATCCAGAGTATCAGCCCTGTATGTGCCTCCTGACTGGCAGTTCCATATGTTGTGTAAGGGACTGTCTGCACACTGCTGCGTGTACAGATCAGAAGCCAGACTAAATCAACCTCTTATTTTCCTACAGAGCACTCATGGCTCCACAAGAAGTTCCCTTTTTCCTTTCACTTCACAGTAGTCACGAATTACCTGAAAATCAGAATGGCAAATCTGACTCCAGGTATAGGCTTCTGAAACAAATCCCATCATCAGCATGTGGAGTCACACCTGCACCAAAGGCATGTCTGCTTGGCCCATCTGCATGCAGCATTTCCMAAAACAAACTATTTCTCTGTGGTAGAGCAGGAATATTCCTTTGAGAATGCAAGAATTTATGCTACTGCAAGAATTTACACTATTGCTTGCTTTCTTGGGGTTATTGCTACACTTAAGCCTCAGGTTCTCTAGAGCCTGATACTGAATTTCCTCAGCTTCTGACAAAAAAACAGAGTGTATTCAAACATAGTATATAATGACTTAACACATCAGTGATAGATGGGACTTCCCATATTTACTCCTCAGGATCTAGGCAAAAGACTCATCTTACTCCCAGCAAAATGCTTTCAACTGTCTCTGGTAGGAGAAATAAGAGCCCCTAAGTGCATGATTACCACCTCCAGGTAATTATTTGTGATAGAGCCAGTGTTGTTTACAATTACATTCCTTTAATGAGGTGAATCCTTTTGGTCCAGCTATGCTRGTACAGCACTGTTTTAGAAATGATTCTCACATCCCCTGAAGTTTCTTCAGTGTATACTTYAATTCCTCAGGTGTCAGTCCTGTCAGACTAGAAAAAGAATTACGTAGTAAACAAATGTCATTAAATGAGCCTTCCATTTTGCCTGTGTTTGATCACCTCTCCCACACAGCAGCATTAATTCTGCTCCCTTCTAATAACTCAAGTCCTTCTCTAAACCATTTCCTCCTACTCTCCCTGWGCAAGGGAATATTTCATTGCAAATAAACCTGAGCACAGCTGAGTAATATTTCATTCTACACCAGAAACAGGTCTCAGTCTGTAACAGCCATACACAGAAGCTTCAAAAGAGTCAAGAAAAACCACAAAAATTCAGGTCATCTCTAAATATAGGAGACTATGGTATTAGRCTACTTATGGATAAAAAAGCGTTCACTTTTTCCTACCTTTATGCCTGCACTGACATAAGGAGGCAGGCTTACACCTGCAGTGGCTTTAATTACCATAAAAAGAAGTAATAACACAGGAAGACACAGTGGCAAACACAGGCTGTGAAACTCCAGGAAGGAGTTTGCACCCAGGCTGCTGCACCTCTTCTGTCCAGTATCTGGGCCAGCTGGATTGGAACTGTGTGCACCACACCATCCACACACAGGAGAGCTCAGCTTCCCTTTGCACAGAGCAGTAAGGGATTGGTAAGGACATTAAAGATCCCCCAGTCCCAAACCCCTGCCATGGACAGGGTCACGTCCCACTACACCAGGTACTCAAGGCCTTATCCAGTCTGGCCTTGAACACCTACAAGGATGGGGCACCCACAACCTCCCTGGACAACCTGCTCCAGTGTGTCACCACTCTCACAGTAAAGAATTTCTTCTTTAACTCCCTCCCCTCCCTTGCACTTGTTTCAAAGGATTCATGGGTGAAATAAAGGGGAGATGAAGAAAGCTGCGTTTTCCTTAAAGATCAATAAAGGCCAAAAGGCAATACTGAGCTTCTCTCACCTCCTTCTCCCTGTTGAGCAGCACCAGCTGGCTSTCGGTCAGGATGCAGTATTTCCTCTCCCATGTTGTCATCTCAGTGTAGGGGGACTGGCCACAGGACAATCTGTGTGTAGGTGGTCCTTTCACATCTGGGAACAGAAAACCACAATGTCATTAGCATGTGCCATTAACCACCTCCTTTGTTTTTGCTGTTCTGCAGCAAGGTGTGAACCAAAACTGCACTCTGTGCTTAGTGGGGCCTGTTTCATTTTAGAAGTCAAAATGAGACTCCTGGCACCCATGTGCTMTGAATACTTATTTATCTACAGCATGACTTACAAAAATGGCTGTACCAGAGATGAATATCAATGTGTTTGTCAAAGAGTRAAATATATTGAAAAGACCAAGAGCTCTTATGAAAACTTAATCTTCCTTCCACTCYCTTCTCAAAACCGTGGCTCAAAGGGATATGGCCCTGAATGTACTCTAGCTCTTAATAAAGTGGATTATTTGAGACTAAGGACAGAGAGATAAGGAAGGAAGACAGGGATCAAAGAAGGCAGGCTTGAAGAAGGGAAGGAAAAATTCAAAGGGATGGACATTTAATTGAGAAGAGCTTACTAGCATCTTTTGGTGAGGAACCTACTTGATGAAATTGTGCATTTTCCTTTAGCCACAGACACTACAGCGACAAAAACTCATACTTGAAAAAAACCCCAAACACCCCCTCCCCTCAATACCAAACCAAACCATAACCCAACTTGTTTGGTTCCCAGTCCTGATCTTTTAAAATTTATTTTAAAATAAATTTTCCATAAGTCTCTCATGATTGAGCTGTGTAAAACAYTGCACCTTTCACTACTAACAAGGTCCCTTCCAACCCAAACCATTCYAGGATWCTATGAGATTCAYCTCYTTTTRAAGTTTTGATATTAAGTTCTGTTTGCTTTTTAAGATTAATTTTTGACTTGTACTCTAGTTTTATACAATTTGCTTGCAATGATCTAAAAACCATCCATTCTCAATGCAGACACTGCAGATCCCTCAAGTCCCAGGGGTCTAAAACAGACACTGCAAAAATCAAGGGACTTCCTGCACAGCAGTCCAGGTCCTCCTTTTAACAATTTCTGGAGCAAATGGAGCGTTCAAACCCAAAATGTTTTGTCACATTTCCTGCCTTTTAGTACACATAGTAACATGCACAGAGCTAACACACTACTTCTCGTAGCTTCTCCCCAGCATCACCACTAGAGGCCAGCGAATCCTCAATCAGAGCCAGCCCAAACCTCAGCGTTAAACCCGGACTGAGCAATTCCCCATCTCGTTTCCTTCCCTCCGTGCAGACCCTGCACTTCATTATCAAAAATGCTCTAACATCTTCATGCTCTCTTCCTGCAGCTTTGCCTCTGCATTGCAAGGGATGTGCAGGATTCTAGAGACAGACAATGCCTTGGGAGGATGGCTTTCAGTGCCCCATTCAACCTCATATTGCATTAGGATTTTTGTGATCATTCAGAAAAGTGCTTGAAACAGGCAACCTTTAGGGCAAGGAAAAGGAGAGGGGTGCATGGCTCCCATTGCTCTGAATAATAAAGAAGTGCACCTTTGTGCCCTTAATTTCAGGTAAACTAATYCAGGGAAGCAGCTGAGATGCAGAATCAGGTTCCAAACTGCCACCTCTCCTACACAACTCAGTTTGTGAGRGTGACAAGTAATGCTGTGTGTCTCAAAATTGCCCAAAACTCTTAAATGTAAGCATAATGAAGGGAAACCACCCTAAGCTATGTGAAGCAGAGTGAATTTGTACAAACTCCTGGAGCACAACAGACTCTCACACAAGTACTAGTTCATCTTACAGACCTGAACCCGCCAGGTAGATTTTTGTCATAACTGCAACTCACATTTATCATGGTGTCCAAGCAAAAACCAAACCAGATATAAAATAAAAATCACTGCTGCTCCTGCTCAGACCTTGGCTTCCCAAACAGCAGCTCATGAGCTCTACCCCTGCTTAAGTACGACAAACCTGACAGAAAGTAGAGGAATAAGAAGGATGAAGCCATGAGCTCCTGGTATGAGTGTGCAACAGAAATGGGAAGATGAGGGCTATTGGGATCTGTCTCCTGGGTAATGACAACACATGATAAATCAGCAGGGGRAGAAAAGGATGAATGTGTGCGTGCCCTGTCCTGCTCATGTGGGTGGGCTGGCACCAAGAGTGGCTCCAGCTGCTGCTGAGCAGGAACCAAGCAAAGTCTATTTGGAGCTGCTGCTAAACTTTCTGATGACAAAAGAAAACCCTGCTGGACTATCGGCTCCAATGCAGAATCTACAGTCACGACTTGCCCAGCCCCAAAAGATTTTCGCATTATAATTTCTTCTAACTACAGGCCTTGGCAGGATACCACCCAACTGATCCATGGGCTGCACAAAGGAATTAAAGAACAGAACGATTTCTTCCACGGCAATAACAACTCCAGGACTTAACTGAGTCATCAGGCACTGTGAGCCAGCCATGGCTCTGTTGCCAAGTGGGTTGGCTATGTCAGAGCAGCTTTCCACAGGCTGCTGGCAGAGTGACATGCCATGACGGTGTCTGGAGCTGTCAATCACCCCTAGACAGCAGCACAGCCTTAACATTTTGTGTTTGTATTGGTGCCTTAACATTTTGTGTTTGTATTGGTACCTTAACATTTTGTGTTTGTATTGGTGCCCTTTCGAATGCATGTCGGGACACAGCCCGAACACCCCTGCAAACCTGACCAAGTGGTCCCCTCAGCCAGCTGGTTTTCCAGTGTATCAGATCCCATCACTTCAATCCTCTCCCCAGGCTGACACTGCAAGCACGTCACAACCTACACAGATGCAGAATGTGTGTTCCCAGAAAACTCACAGCAACAAAGACCTCAGCACAGCTTTGGTGTATCAGTCCCACCTATTTAAACTATTTCTCAGCTTGCCCTCCTGCATGGCTGATAGCTTTGGAGCCTCTCACAACAGCTGTGACTTCAAAATTTATTCTGAAGTATGCTACCAGTTTAGACAGAAGACTTTTTTGGACTTTGCACAGTATCACATACATACTTGGTTGCCTCACAAACCCTGGTACTCTTCATCTTCGGTTTTCATTTTACATTCTTGGCTCCAGCTTCTCAMATGAATGTAATAAAACCCACCGACCTCTTCCACTAAAGCCCCATAAAACTGATTAACCACCACAGTTTGAATTGCTACAGAAGTGAATTGCAAGAAGTCCATGTGTAACTGGGAGCACTTAAAGTTTTGGGAAAGACCCCAAGTCAGGACTGTCCTTTTACACAGTGGGGCTACTCTCTGTCAGCTCATAAGGCAAGGCTTGAGCTTTGGAGATGAATGATCGCTCACTGATGAATGCAACTTCAGACAGGAGGAGAGATCAGGGAGGTGCATCAGAAAGCTCTGAGTTTGCAGATGTTCAGTGTGGGATGGGCTCATGCAGCCACACACCTAAACAGGCAAGTTCTGGTGACAGAAGATTTCTCTYGGGTCTGATGCAATCCCTTCCATTCTGCAGCACTACAATGAGGCATTCAAGTAAGCAGATCAGCAAGTCTACACACAGGATTAAAGGTCAGGCCTTATGTGCCTTCAAATGCTAATATCAGTTAAGTAACAGCTTGGAAAAAATCSCCTTCTTGGTACATCCCTGCCGCTGCCTCCTGCCACATCCCACATCGCTGAACACTGGAAGCAGCCTTGTTTTTCCTCAGGGCTCTGAAATGCCACTAGGCATGTTATAAATATCCACAAAGCTCCCTTTCTTCCAGTCAGATGACAACTCATACCTTATTATTTTTGAAGTGCAGGGCTTATTTTTAAAGAAGGGGAAAAACACAGGSACGGTGATGCCATAATCACATATCAACAAGGAAAGTGTTGAGTGGTGCAGGGCGAGGAAACACCGAAAGCAGCAGCCAGTGCCAAGCCAATCCCACAGACAGGGTAGGACATCTTAGGAAAACTGATGGCAGTTTAGGAGTATTTATGGAGCAGAACAGTGCTATCAGATGGGAACATTTCTGAAAGCTTCCATTGCAAACATGCAACGATTATTTTCCCTAAAATTCCAAATGTATTCACTAGTGGAGAACATTTTCCAAAAAGCAGGCAATGGGCAGAATCAGAAAATTATTTCCAAGAGATAATGGGTGTTTCAGTGTCATTTAGTTCCCAACAGCTCTTCTACAACCAGAAGAGTGGCATCTTCTCTCCTCAGAGCTAGTGAAAGGGACAGGATTACCAGAAATCAGGCCAACAAAATGACACTGAAGGCAAATTCATGCCTTCAGTCTCTGCCAAAAAGCACTCTCTACTTGCATCAATAAAAACACAGAAATAACCCTCATCCCAGCGATGACAAGAGCTCCCCTGGCATGCCTCAGAGCTCCTTTTTTTGAACTGCACTATTCCTATGGTGAAATCAGGGGCTAACTCAAGTACTTGCCAAATTTTCCTCGACTTTATTAGGGGCTGTATTCTGTTCCTAYTATTTCCAACAAGGAGCTGCCAAGCAGCTGAGTAACTAATGTAGTGGCCAAGTTTGTATGCTGGGGAAGAATTTTTTTTTCCCTGAAGAGAGATTAGTAGGAGCCCTAACACCTTTTGACAACAGGTCTACTTGCCCAATGTCAATGTTTCCACAGTGTTTTATGTACTTACCATAGAGACAGGATGAGAGAAAAGTGTTTTAGGTAAGTGCTGTCATCTGAGAGCTTGTCAGAACCCCAACCTACCCAGCTGTGCGTGACCACACAGTCCAGTCTGAATAACCATCAGTTCCAACCTTTATCGAGCAAGTCGAGTAGAAGTTGAAACAAGCCTTACTACTGACATGAAACTGCAAAGATAAAATCAACTACAAGTCCTTTCACTACACTTTTACCATCTCTAAAAGCTCCTGATGGGATTTAAGGGAAAGATGTGGCAGAAATGGAAATACACAGTGTCTCAACATGCTCCATTGCCTCAAGTCTTGGAACAAAGCAGGATTTCGGCAAAAGAAATCACAAATGCGAGTGAAAATAAKCAGAACCCGCAAATTTGTGACACATAGCTCTATATGTGTGTATGTGCACCTAGCTCAGACAGCTGTTGATGCTCAGATGAAGATCTGCAGGGCCTGGATGTAGAAGAGAATTGAGGCACTACTGCCCTGAGACAGATGCAGGCACTGGAGCAATCCTGGCCCAGCTGCAGGAGAGACAATCTCTCAACATTTACACAAGGAGAGGATGAGGGAGGTCAGCCACCGAGGGGCTGCTAGAGAAAGCACAACCAAGACAACTTCTACTTTCTCTCTCACGCCGATACAAACAGGTTTTGTTTGCATTTCTTGTTTCTCAAACCAACTGCCAGCCATGTGYGATGGCTTCTGATCTGACCAAGATCAGAACAGTGCAGACACACACTGTCAAAAACAACTGTTCAWAGAGAAACCTACCACAATGCACAAACTCACTTGGAAGAGGAAGGGATGCTCCTCCTCCAAGTTTGTATGGACAACTATCACACTGCCCCAACACAGAACACACAATGCTCATAGCTAATGGTATAATAYCAGGAAAATTCAGCACATACTGCGTGTGGCAGTGCAGAGACATTGCCATGCTACAGAGAAAACATGATGCTCTCAGGGCTGATTAATTCTTCTCTGAATCACAACACACTTAGAAATACGACCAGCATGAATTAGAAATTACACCACTAATCTTGCCTTTTTGTCTCAAAGCACAATGTGGCCTATGACTGCAGGTTTTCTAGGAAGTTCTCAGAACTACTGCGAGATATGGCAGTTCTCACTTGCCCCTCTAAATCATTCTGTGGCACGGCTCCATTTTAGCTATGAGGTATCTACATTTTCGTGCTCAGCAACAGATCCCTGGTGAAGCAGGTGGCATTTTAAGTGTAGAAAGTGTGAGCAGATCCTTTGGGATGAGAGGCACGTCATTTATGTAGGATGTTATTACAGAGGTGGGTATCTAGTGTGAATTCTTCCCGTTACATATAATATCCACACTCAGCCAAGTTCAGTACGCATGCAATGACCAGCCTTCYATTCAGTTGAATCCAGTTGCTCTCCTTCAGCAGCTGCATGCAATAATAACCAAATTGTTTTATGGAGATCTAATATCMTGGGTAGGAGGTAAAGAAAGCTTAGTCACACCATCACGTTTCAGAGATCTCAGAAGCTCTCATGCCAACCACTCACAGCCAAAATACTACCTGGAAAATCCATTCTGCACAGAATAAAGTCATAAAAAGTTTAAGTAGGTGAAACCTGTATTTTAGAAGCTAGCAGAAGCCATGACCAGTGCCATGACTTTCTCAGATTCCAATGTATTTGGCATTGCAACATGTGTTCTTCACAAGATCTTTCATTTTTCTAGCACAGGCCAATCTTGCCAATCTAACCTATTAACTTTCCACTGCTTTTTTATTGAGTGGCAGTGATCAGACACAGTCTCAAGAYTGGTTTTCCACTCTCCCAGTGAAGAATATTATGAGCCACAGAGATTAAAGTAAAAACTGTTCAGTCAGGTGCAGTTTCCATGCCCTATATCCTCAAAGAAATGTGACTGTGGCAACTTCCATGCTTCTTGTGTGTGCTTCTATTTCCCTACCATCAGTATGTCAGCTCTGGGAGAAGGAATCTCTTAAAATTTAGAGATGGGAAGTTTGACGGTATCTGCTGTTCACTGCTTACAGGTGAAGTTTCAAGGATTTTCCCTTCCTCTGAATGAGGACTGTGTGTCCCTTCTGCCAACAGCTAATGGCATAGCCTTCTCCTAGCAGCTGCTGGAAAGCTTTGCTGAGATCTCTGATGGGGTGGGACAAGGGTCACCTTGCTGCTTGGAATTTCTCACGTGCAGCAGTCTCACCTCGACACCAAGGAAGAAAGGTCAATCTTTAAAGCTCAAAGACTGAGCAGCAACATTTTGTCCACTACCAGAGCTACCGGCCAGATTCTTGATTTTTCTACAGATTTTCTGCACTAAGAAAATACGTCAGGAGCAATTTTTGTGTGGGAAGGAATATACCATCAGATGAGTGAATGCCTTAGCAGCCAAGGGCTGTCTCCTTTGCGACCAGCAGGAGACAAAATACAGAATGCTACTGTTCATCAAGCCTGGCATCTCCCAGCAGGATGGGCTCGTGCTGACATCATTCCTATCCCTTCAATTCCTTCCCTAGGAGAGACCTGACTTGTTTGTACAAGAGTGGGCCAGCAGCKAGCAAGGTACAGCAGCCTCCCCACTGCAGCTGAGCTCCCAGATGGCTCTGCCAACTTCCCTTGGGCCTGAGTGAACACATCTGCACTGTTCTTGCAACGTCACCACTGTGCCTATCTGCAGCTCAGGAGTTTTCACACCAGCRCTGAGACTACGGCAGAGATCAGCCAAGATTTCCCTTCTCACTTCCTCATACCACACACAATTCAAAACCCAAACCTTCCCCAAGGCCTGTGCTAACACATTTGCCACCCTCAGCCTCTGATAGTTCCTAAAAGGGCTCAGTGTTCCCTGGTACCCAAGGGCTCTGCAGAAGCTCCAGAGCACAAATTCAGTTAGCCCACAACCATGCGAGCAGTTTCACCGGATTTTATTTTCAAAAGGAAAAATTATGGAGCTGTTCCAAAAAAGAAACCACATGTCTTAAAATCTTACGACTAGTTTAGTGAGCAGATGCTGAGTGTGCCAACAGTCTKAAGCTTTCTTGCAAAGTCCTAAAAAATGAGAGCTAAGGAGCTAACGGCAGAGACAAAAAYTAGGCATAAAGCTCAAATTGGCCTGGCAGGGTAATTCTGATTAGAAAGCAGAAAGTTGCACCAGCTTGCTGTCACCGAGCAGCTTCTTTGAGCAAAAGGTGTGGAGCTCTTAATAGCAGTTTAAAGCTACCAATTAGCTTGAATACTACTGAGCTCCTCTAAGCTCCTTACTCATTGCCTAGCCGATTGCTAAATGCTAAACTCACAGTGGGTAACTGATCCTCGCTTCCTTGGGCCGCCTCGCCTCCATCCCGTGTACCCAGCCCAGTYCGGGGCACACAGCGTGAAAGATGTGCCTGTCAGGAGACATCTGCACCTTCTCACACGGATCAGTGCCAGCAACTTCAAATCAGGCAATCGCYGTGCACTTGGTGGCTCAACAAGTGGAAGCAGAAATCACAAGCCGGTCAAGGTGGGGAGCTGTCAAAAAAAAACCCGCAGGTGCGCCCTGCGCCCGGCCCAGCCTCCCTGCGCGCCAGCGAACAAGCGGCTCATTGTGCAGCCTCGTCAASCCCATGACATCACCACAACAGAAGCTGCTGTCCGTGTAAAAAACCAATTTGGTTCCCAGGATACCTAAGATTTCAAATAACCCGCAGTTGCTTGAAGCCGTTGCTGTGACCCTTCCTTCAATGCTAAGCAAGTTTCCCTTCCTTCTTATTCAGGTCTCGTTCCCTGCCCAGGACCACTCATCTTTGCTCCTGAATATTAAGTACATTTTTCTCTCACAGTTAAATTCCCACTTGGCCTACAAAACACTTTGGAATCTCAAAACAGAAATGGTTATTACAAACCTGYAGAGAGGATTATAAAAGATTACATGCCCCTATTACATAGCTGCCAAGTTCTGAGAAGGTTCTCAAATACACTTCTCCCCAAAGCAAGAAGAGGTTTTCAAGAGAGRTTTAGCAAGCAGAAAATGGAGAATAGCAGAAAAGTTAATTATTCATGGGACAAAAAAAAGTCTGCAGTTTTTCCTCTTAATTTATGCATGGTTTTTTTCTTACCCAGTTCCATGCCCTTCACCTTGTTCTCTTCTCTGCAGTGCTTGCTCTCACCAACCCCTAATCTCCATGTCACAGCACCAGGCATCCAGAGTGGGCTGCTCCCTCTTCATTCTTTATTTTTTGCAGCAGTGCAGGAAGAGGACAAAAGGAAAAACGTCCTGAACTTAAAAAGGACCTTGGCCCAAGGCAGCCGAGCAAAAAACCTCAACAAAACAATTTAAAAGCAAAAGCTGCTCAGTTCCTGCACACATTGTTGGCGCACACAAGAAGAAAATAAATGTACCAGTGTACTTGGGGTCAAAATTAAAGGTATGTGGCACAAGCAGTGCACAGAGTTTGGCAAAAGCACCAACACCAAAGTTCACAGACAGTTTTACCCCCACCCTTGCCMAGAAGGTATCAACCAGCTGACACTCATCTGTCACAGACCCCTTTCAAGAGAGCAAGACCCTTCAGCTTTCTCCTGCCAAGGAGGGAGGTATGGGATGGGCAAACGTAGGGAAGAGTTTCTGCAGACAAGAAGGAGCCACAGGAACAGAGCAGGTGATGAGATAGTGCCCACAACGAGTTCCAGATGAACCACTGAAAACCAAACACGCTGTCTTTTGGTGCAGCCTGAACTACATCATGCAGGTGCCTCTTTCAGAAGCTTTCATCTTTGGCCTTCCTTCCAGAAAGCAGGTATTTTCATTGTCACTGATCTCACTCTATAAATTTTGTTTCCCAGAGCAATGGCAGGATTGCTGAATTCCCCTTTTATCAAATCCACCTCTATGTGAAATGCACCCTATGTGATCTCAAACCAACCCTCCCACATGTGTGGTAGGGTTTATGACAAGAAAGAATATAGGAAAAATAAAGAATAATTTTAAAAAAACCCACAAAGATCTCACATGCTTTAAATGCTCACTCACCCTGCCACCACTGCACATCCTGTTGCTGCTGTACAATTTTAGCTATTTTCAGCCTGAATGTTTCTTGATGCCTGGGTAGACACGCAAGCAATTAGGTGCTTATTTTGGGTTTGGGTTTTTTATTGTCTCAACAGACTTTGTGAAAAACAGGAGCTGTGAGCACTGCTGGTGTCTCATAGAGGGCAGTTTATTTCCCTTGTCAAAGGGAGATTTCACAGGACACTAAAACCTGCTGCAATAATGTGCATTTTTTTGCATATTAACCAGGTGATTCAGTCACATAGGCTAAAGTTAGCTTTCATATTTTAACCACTTAAAACAAATGACTCAGTAAGGGACCTCCTCAGGGGACTCAAATATGGTGTACAAGTAAGTAGCCCTGCAGTAATCCCCATGCTAGAGAGACCCTCTCTGCTTCCTTCTGGCATCTTCAAAATGTTTTGAGAGGAACCTGGAACCACCACATCATTAYACACCAATTCCTTGATTTGATCTACTTAAAAGCAAAACCTTGTACAAAAGCACCAGAACGCTCCTCATTCCATTTTCCTCACTAACAACTCAAAGGTCTTCATGTATCTCAGTAAATCAACACTARTATACAAAAGATTGGACTTTTTTCATCATTTAATGATAATTCAGACACAAAATTTTAGAAGAAGGACCTTATAAAAGTGCAGCAGGGATCTTGAGCCATATTTAGATTCATGCAAAGAGATGTCTTATGGCAAACAACMTGAATCCCACATTTAATGCAGTACAGCAATGACCTGTAATACCTCCTCTATCAGCTGTACCCTTTAACCTTCAGGTGAAGGTTATGTGAGGTTGGTTTCCCTGTGTAATTTAACCCAGCTATTGTATCTGGTTTAGGGTGGGAAAGCCAGCTTGGGGAGAAAAATCCCCTTTGGTTAAGCATAAGGAGGGCACCAGCAGTGTGTTCAAGGCAGGACACCGGGCTGCAGGCTGGGGTCAAGGCTCAGGAGCCTCCTGACTATGAGTGCTTTGCTCTCCTCATTACCACACAACATCAGCATTGGCAAATCAAGCTYAATTTCATTCCAAAATTTCAGAATACAGTGGTTGATTTCCTTCTTCTTGCCTACTCTGCATGATATTGCCCAGAGAGACGGTGTGGAAGTYTCAAAAACCAGGTTGGACAGGGCTTGGAGCAACCCAGRCTAGAGGAAGAAATGCTTGCCCATGGCAGGGGGTTGGAACTCGTTGATCTTTAAGATCCCATCCAACCCAAATCACTTTAGGATTCTGTGTTGTGGGAAACCACCTGTGAAAGAAAGAGGCAACATGGGAAGAAATAATGTGTCAGGCAGAGAATTTTAAGTGCTGAGCTACCCCTGTGCCCAGGRAAGGACGTTCTTGCAGGGCAGCTCRGTCTGGACRTTTYTGCCATGCTGAACTCAAGGCTCCTGAGGTACCACCTGAACAGGTGGAGCAGGTTCCCTAYGCTTTTGGCAAACCCCAAGCAGCAGGATTAACGCATCCTTTGAAGATGGGCTAGCTAATTAAAAGGATCTGGAGGTAGGATGCAGTATTTCAGGTATTCTTCAGCTGGGTTTTCCCTCTACTTAATATTTCCTTCTCTTTCCAGCAGCTTAGGCTGTGACAAATAAAAGCCACATCCCCAACCCACTCTCTATCCTTGAGCCCTYACCTACTTACTTTCTTACTCCTTATTCCTGCTCTGTTCTCCAAACCTTGTAAAATATAAAGCTCAAGAAGACCAAACCTTTTGTTCTTCATTTTTAGCTGATTGGTATTTTCAAACCAGATTTTTATACCGCAAATTTATATTTAGAATTATATTTTAATTTATATTTATATCTAATGCCTAAGCACAAACATGCACTTGTTCCCAAATGTCTTCCCTGCTCTGCTCTGCAAACTGACATCACAAAGCTCCCACAGCAAATCCAAACCCCCTTCTATCCAAAGGATAAAGTCACAGGTGCTCCTCTCCAAAATCCTAGAAGGAGAACCCATGAACCCAGCAAGGATAAATAATAACCAGTGGAGAGAAAATGTCTGTCCTGCAGCAATGCTAAACAGAAATTTATAGGTCACAAACTTGTAGAAACAGGCCTGGTAACATCTAATTAGCAGTYCTGCTGAGCAATTGCATTTCATAACAGTAAATCCAACCAGACCAGGGGGAAAGGGAGAAGGGGATCTTTACAGAAACACAATAATTATAATATTTTTAAGAGATTAGCTTTATGTTCCTGTTTTATGGGGATCCCCTCCCCAGCAGGAATAATCAACCCACACCAGTGATTTTATGAATTATTACCGAAGTACACTTCACTTCTATTGGGAAAGGGCAGCACAGATTTTTATTATTATTTTATTTYTAAATTGAAATGCTAAGAATTCTGTTTGCTGCCAGAAGATGGGTGGAGAAGCCAAGGAAAGTTCACATACCCAAGAGACTATTAACTAGAACCAACTTGGACAATACATTTGAGAAGCATTTCCTTCCAGCTACTGTAGAGAGCTGTCCTTAACATGCCTTTACTTATGCAGCCAATTTTCCACCACTGAGTACAATGAGATTTCAAAACACACAAGAAATAAGAGTATAAACAGACACAAACATCCCACTTAGTGACATAACAAAAGAAAATACAGGGCAAAAAGCTTGAGCTTCTTTATTTTCTGCCCTTCATAAAATACCTTGGCATTTTACACATACTCTGCTCCTCACTTCCTTTTTTTTCTTTTTTTTTTCTTTTTTTTTCATTATTAGTGACACTATTATCACAAAATGCCTGGCTCAGCTGTCTTAGGAATGGTGCTCCTGAACAAAACATTATTCCTGGGGGTTGAGGGATATATCTCACCCAATATTATGGCCCAAGGAATGGAGTTGCAGAGGAAACAAGAAGCTGACAAAGCAGGAATGAGGCAGCAGCAGAGACAGCAGGAAGGAGTGGTGAGCTGGGCAGAGCTGGTCCCTGGCAGCAGCACAAAGCAAGAACGTTTAAAATACGTCTGAAGAGCATGCCACAGACAGCAGGGATGACAAACAGATGAGAGGCAGCACCAAAGAGTGAAAGACTAAGGAACAACTCCCCTTTTTCAAGAGTTTTAKTTTGCCAGAGACAGATGGTGCTGCTTCCACATGGTTAGAGCTGGATGGTACCCTATCCCCCAACCCCTGAYGGATATCAAGCTTATTTTTGTAAATCTCTGGTGATAAAAACCATCCATGGCATCTTGTTCATTTCCTCCTTACTACTTTGTTTGCCAAAACCTTTAGGMTCTGCTTTCCTTGCCATATCTACAGACCAGTACAATTTGTCCTGCTCTCAGTGACTAATGATGATTATGCATATCCCTTGTCTTTGCAAAAGCCTTTTAAACAAGAGCACAAGAACTGAAAATGATACCTCAATACCTGGGACCACTTTTGTTAGCCATGAAGCAATCAGACAGGAGGATGAAAAAAAAAAAATCTATTTTTTTTCCCAAACTCTCATGTGATTAAAATCCATTAAAATGCAAACAGGCTTGAATTTTATTTTATCCATCAGTGACCACACTTCACTGTCCCTGGGCTATGGCTGTCTCTTTGTGAATTCCCTGCATGTAAGAGGAGCCAGACTCTAGGTTTAGGAGCAATCAATCTAGCAAACCTCACTAAATATATATGTGTGTGTATATTTTATAATGATTTCCATTTTTCACGTTGATTTACATTGATCATTGAAAAGTACATTCAGCTTCATGTTTGCTTAGCTCTGAATAAACAAAGTGAAGGCTGTTGGGTATGCAAAGACAAATGAGACATTACAGATGTAGACAAAACCKATCATCACCCTGAAAGCATTTCTCTTTGAAATTATATAGCCATRCAGAAGTTATACAGAGTGGAGATTGCTGTATGTGTTTTCAATTCAGGCTGGGTCTATTAGGGGCAGGGAGAGAGTATGATGATCCTCTGTGCTGTCACTTTTTTCCCTCTGTGCACCTGATAATACAGAAATGTCTGACTCTCTGAGGATGTTTTTCTTCTCCTCGCATTCCCTAGTTTCCATTTCTCAGTCTARTTCTCCTCAGATCCAAAAGTTTTATTGCATATGTAACACACCCACCTGGATTTTCACCATTAAAATTACAATAAACACACCAACACCCATTTGAACATGCAACTCCACATCAAGCACAACCACGCAAATCCAGTACAGTCAGTGTCCCAGCTGGCTTCATACTGCACAGAAAYATTTCTTTCTCATCTGCAGACTTTGTCCCCTTTTGCAGATAAAAACCCCCTATTTCAGGGCCATGTTGGAAATTACAGTTTCCACAGTAACAGGCGGAAGGTGTCGGAAGTCTGGGCACATGTGCTGCACAGCACAGCCAGGCTCCTGCGTTTGGTGGCTGCTGCCTCTACAAGACACTACATATGCACCCAATAAATTGTTTTGATTCCTGCACTAACATAAATTTTTCAATTAGCATGTTTGAGCTATTCGTGTCTTATGTCAAAGTAACTCAAAACTCCTGCTCTACACGTATAATTCCCCCCAAGAAAAACGCAATGGCATTTTACAATTACATTTAAGGGCCTYCACTTCTGTTTATAGGCATGAAGCACTCGCAGAAAGCTCAGAAGAAACTCCACAATGAAGAAGGGAAAATGTATTTCCTGGAAAGAARTCTTCCCCTTTCAGAGTATATCCAAGCAGGAGCTAATGAACTGTCATTATAATGATCTCCTCGGGCAGGTTTTGYGGCAACCTGCTCCCTGCTGCTGTGGATGCAGCAGCTGAAAATACCTTGTTAGCACAGCTCAAGCAGTGAACACAGCAGTCACGTGTCTGCATGAGGAGGAGGAATAATATCATTAGTGGTGCTCTGCTGGGTCTGGGTAGCCCCAACAGCAGCCCCAGCTCCCCAGCCCTGGCCTCTGCTCACCAGCACTTGTGTGTGTACAAGGRCACCAGCCTGATTTKGGCCAYGCACAGAATTTGTCTCTGTAGGGCYRAGCTACAGAAAACTTTGCACCATCTTTTCCTGACATATGTTGGTTTGCTCTTTCCTTAGTGTTAATCACACACAGTGACTTTGCTGAAGTACCAGGGYGACTACTGCAGACATTTCCTTGAGATCATGTACTAACAGTAAAAGAYATTAAAAAGACATGTAAAAGATACACAAACCTCTTGATGCCTAACCCCATGAAGGCACAAGGGCCTCACCTGCCACCCTGCCAGAGTACTCAACACCCTCCTAGACACTGTGCTGTCACCAATCTGCTGGACTGAAAGGCCAAATATCATGTGACTGTTGCATATGCAAGTGGGGGTGGAAGTTGAGTTGGAAATAATGAGAACCAACATCAAGACAATGATTTGTCTCCGCCACAACAGACTGAGCACTTATCCCTTCCTCCCCCATTCCTTTTTGAAACTTCATCCTAATTTCTGTAAGTGTCTCAGTATCATTTAGTACTGTCTCAATAAAGGAACAGGCTGTCACACAACACATCAGTGGCTTGAACTATACTCATTTTATCAGCTCCAGGAGGGCTGRCAGGAAACCCACAACTAACCACAGTGCAGCCAGAATCCTCCCCTTGCTGAGCACCACACACTCAGCCAGCCCAACCTGCAAAAGCAGCACCGTGGTATATCAGGCATGCAAGGATTCTGTGCTTCATAAAACTGGCAGAGGAACTGGTTACTGAGAGAGGCTATTTATRCAGGACACAGCCAAAATACCCCATCAGTGATGTTAAAAACAGCGTTGCGTGAGTGGAGATAACTGAAGGCAACTGGGGGCTGCTGGGATCTGTGTGTTCACCTTCTTCCCTTCACAGGCAGCTCACTCAGTAGCACTGACTGGAGAGAGAAGGTGGATGGAGACACACAGAAAGAGTTTAAAGTTCAGCAGATTTTTTGTAGCACTCTGTCAAAACCTGCCAAACCAGCCTGCCAAAGCATCTGTGCCACTAAAGGACTGTTAGAGGAAAATTGCTTTTAAGAGTGTCTACATCTAAAGGGCTACTATTTTTTTTCTGTGAAAACGGGCTGTAAATTCCTAAACGTAAGTAGTAGAAAATCAACAGCAATTCATCTTAGGATGGGTGACATGCAGCTAAAACTCTGACCATACCATCATCACAGAAATATCYGATAATCTCAGAAGATTTTACTTGGGGGTAGTCAGAGTGTGGGATAAGGAAAGCTCTTCAGTACCTATAAAACATGCAAAAGCAGCTGAAGCCAAACAAAATGAATAAGTAGGTCTGCTTGCAACTTGCCACTGGACTTGACAGGGTACTTTCTTGCACTTAACCATTWAGAAAGATGGATTTGTTTGTGGTAAGGAAGGGCAAAAAGAATCAGAGATCTTTGCACAATAAATAAATCTTAAGAACTAGAATTCAAACCTCAAAACCCCAAGTAATCCTGATCCCCTAACTCTCAAACCCATAGACAGCATCAATAGCGATATGTGGTGACAGCTGACACAAATACATGCATTTGACTGCAGAAGTGGGTTTGCTCACTCCTGTTCTCACACATCACTGTCACTCATCTGGCTCCKCTCGGCAGCAGTTTTCAGGCAAGTGCTTTTTCACAGAACCATAGAATCCCAAAATGGTTTGGGTTGRAAAGGACCTTAAAAATCATTTTGTTCCACCTCCTGCTATGGGCAGGGACAYCTTCCATTACACCAGGTTGTGTTCCAAGTCCTGTCCAACCYGGCCTTGGATGCTTCCAGGGATGGGGCAGCCACAGCTTCTCTGAGCAACCTGTGCCAGRGCYTCAYYAYMCTCACAGGGAAGAYTCTCTTCAGAAYACARAAATGAAACCTGCCCTCCTTCAGTCTAAAACCATAACCCCTTACCCTATTCACTGCAGGTCCTYACTAAATGCCCATGTTTTGAGAAGGATCTTCTATAYCAAATGCACAGATTGAAATGACCAGCTTATTCCCCATAAGGCACACAAATAGAGAATTGCCTGCTCTCTAAAACATGAGCTTCTTTAAGAAGCTTTTTGAATAATTTTTTTTGTCACCTTCTCTGTAGGAAATATTTTTTAACTTCATTTGAACAAGCGGTCCCGTAACTTGTAAAAAGCTCTCTCGCCCACAGAAGACCAGATGTCGAGCTTCAGCTTTCCTCAGAGTAAGAACAAAACCACTCAGGGGACAGTTGGTTTCGATGCTAACATGTCAAGAGTTTCATGCATTAGCCTATTGTTTACATAAACAGCTTCCTTTAAACAAGTGATGTTTTACAGGACTATGAAGTATTTATTTCAGAAGAGTCTAAAGAGTCTCTTGAGTAACTACCACAGAGAAAGTATCACCACAGAAAGCATAAGGATAAATGATAATACAAGTTAATTAGTTAAAGCAAGCAATCAAATAAGTCTATAGCAAAGTAATGGGATAAATAAATGCACAGAGATAATTTTGCACATGTTTACTTCTAAAATGCCATTGCTTTGAGTCCTAAATCACACACTGTTAGTACTGCAAATCTGCACCATTCATTATTTGGAAAAAGCCCAAAGACCTAAAACCCAAATACTTTCCTTCGGGTTTGTTATTTTAAGGAAAAAAGGGTCAATGTGCCTAGGAAGCGCTCGTTTTGTAAGCACACAGGCAATTTTCATCTCAYGCCAAGTTCCATTACGGGCAGCATTTGTGGAAATGCAAACCAGGGAGCTTTGCCTGAAGAAAATTTTACCATGGCAGAACCGACCCTCTCACTGCAGGCCCCAAATGTATGTGTCGGGAARAGTTAAGGCTCCCATTTCCAGTGTCAAATAAGCTTAGCAGGAACTGAACCACTGGGTACAGTTCCCCTTTCTGCACCCTCTGGCAGCTGCAGTTCAGGCCTGTCTTTAAGAAGAACACAGAATTCAGAGAAGAGCCTAATGAAGTTTTTTCATATTTCCCAAGTCTAGGCTTGCTGACCTCTCAAGGGGATTGGCAAGGACCAGTCTGGGCCTCTCCTGGGCTGGGGGAGGAAGGTGACATCCCACAGACTGCCCTGGGCCATGAAGATCTTCTGCTGCCCTCTGGGCCATCCCTCCTCGTTGGGTCTCACAGCTGAAATTTCTCTTTCTGGAGACTCCATAGTTGGAATACAGAGCTTTGTCAAAGACTCCAAATCCGCCTGCTCCAGACACAGCTTGTCCTTTGGAAAGCAAAGACTGTTCTTCCTCCTCCAGCCATTTCTTTTCAACCCTGTCTAGCCTGTAATCAAAGGAAAGGTTTCTCCCACCAAGCTCCCAAAGCTTTATTTCACTGGGGCCCTTTCTCCTAATCTCCACATTTCCACTCTTTGGCTGCCTCTAAAAAAGCTGAATCTCTTCAAACCTCTCACTCCCTGCAATGAAAACACAGGAGACAAGACATCTCCAGGACACAATTACACTCTCCTCAGCTAATTCCCATGCAACAGTTTCTCATGATCAAGGTAATCACAGATAATATTCCCACATGCACCAGGGCCAGAGGACTCCTCTGCATGAGCAGCGTAAAACACAACATCCCAACAATGCCACAGATACCGACTGCAAAAATGACAAAAAGCAACCTGGAACACAACACCCTGCCAGTCACTTGCCATTACTTCGTGAGTCAGAAAACAGCTCTTAAAAATAGAAACATCCTCATTATCCCGCTGAATGCAAATTTTTGGATTCTGACAAAGTGGTCTGGGGATTAAATACATGAAAATCTACAGCCAACGCTGAAATGACCACAACTACTTGCTTAGAGACACCATCCATTAAGTGGAATTAAAATCAGATAAGCATAATTTTATTTGCTTCGGATATTATGGCTAATTATGTTGTGTTATGCTCATAAAGATTCACCTGCATAGTATTAGCCTATTGCCCACGTTAAATGTTACAATGCCTGGGATGAACCAGCAAAAGGAAATAGTGTGTGGGGGGGAAATGTYTGAGTGATACTTAAAGCTGTCAAATGCCAGAAATGTTCCCTGTGCATCCCCAGCCCCCTGTAATTTCCAATATAYCATGTTAACACAACATTCAGTACCACAAGGCCCCACTACAGCTTTAAAAAGAGAGAAACCAGAGTGCAATGTGTTATTTTCATATTTATAACTCCACRAAACTATAGTTTAATACAATGAGGGATTAGGTACAAGCAGCTATCTTGAATCTGCTCTGATAATTAAGGGTGAAGGAGTTTGAACATTAGGACTACACCTTTCAACAACAACATCAGGTTTCACAGCACAAMGAATTTGCACAGCACTTAAAGGAACACATGAATAACCTCAATTGTGTAAAACTTCCCTAATAAAAACCCTACCAAAATAAACTACTTAAGAGCAAAAGAGATTTGGGAGTGGAGGAACATGAGTCAGTAGAAGGGCTTCTAAAATGAGAAAGTGGTTTTAAAAACATGAATACAGAAAAGCTGTTCCAATGAGTAATAAATACTAAATTCCTAGTCAGGAAGAAACAGCTTTGTATTTTGGGAATTGCCGAAAGAAACTGAGCAGGGAACTGCCTTGGTTTTGAGTTATAAATGAGAAAATACAAATCTCTAGATAAGTTTATATGAAAATATGTAAGAAATAAAATTTAATAAACATAGAGTATAAAGATATTAAAAAGAGCATGGAGTTCAAATAATCTAGTGAATTTTTAAAAAAATCCAAAATAATTCTGCAAAAGCAAGGATATAAAATACTCTCACTCAAGGCACAAAAAATCCTCTACAAAATGAATGAAAGCTTGAAATCAAAATTAAAAGACTGAAGAAACATATCTTTATCCAGGTGATGAAAGAGAAGGAAGGAATTCTGAAGAACTGTCTTCATAAAAATATTATCAAGAGAGTGATTGTGAAAACTAAACACCCACTAAATAAAAGAAGTCAGTGTTTACCCTCACCCCCTCAAACCAAAACAGAGATACCCTGGGAAGATATAGGTAAGGTATTYTACTGAAGGATTACTTTGTCATCAGTCTACAATTAAACTCACACCACCCTGAGATCCAGATAAGAAGCAACAGTGAAATAAATGCWATCTGAGAACTCTCTCACCAACCCATTCTCAAGAGTGTGAAAGGGTCACCGGTAATACTCAGAAATAACAAGAACAGGTGCAGCTGCTCACCCACAACCCTGGCATCCGAGCCTTTGTCTGCATAGCTCCTTCCTTATCTTCTTTCTCCCCAAATCACGGGTTCACAATCAACATGTTTATCAGAATGACACTTCTCCTTCCCCAAGCTGACAATTTATTAGAAATTAATATATTCTTAGATTGCTTAAGTTGTAAATAATAATAGCAATGAGCATAAGACCTTTTACCTTCAGGCTTTGCACATGCCAATGGAAATGCTGGTTCCAAGTGCTTGGCTCCAGGAGAGGTTAGCAATCAGCAGATATGCACCAAAAGCCCTTCATTTCCACCCAAACGCAGCCCAGGCAGCTCCTGGGCAGTGCCATGCGGCACACCAGGAAAGAACTCTGCTCTCCATCTGTGCCCTTCCTCCCAAGCCCACGCTGCAGTGGGATGCAGAAATCCTGCCATGCACTTCGGGGAGGCTCTGCATCTAGCCACAGCTCTGGGCACAGCCGAGGGAGGCAGCTCTCCTGGGCTTCAGCATCCTTTCATCGCCTRAGAGGACAAGTGAGTCCATCCAGGAGGGATTTCCGCAGCCAAGAACCGATGAAACAGTGTCTGAACATGCTTCCCAGACTGTGAGACCAACTGGAAAATATTTATCCAGATCTTGTTTTTTCTTTTCTKTATAAATCCCACTTTCCTCTTCAAGCAGTCATGAAAACAACTGGTACTCTTTTGGGAGTTAAGCATTTCCTGAAGAAGGGAACCCCTCTGCCATTCTGGCGCAGAGATGAAGCAAAACACAAGAGGCCAGRCAAGCATTAGAAGGAAGATAAACTTCTTTTTAAGTGGGAATACTTTTAATTAAGTGAGGCTATGGAAGTAGAATACTTGGCTTCTTGGACAGAAGAGAGACAGAACGTGCACCCCTGGGTTCTCCTGGTTGAACTCCAAGAAATGCCTCTCCCACTGTGTATTTCACAACACAGATAAGGTCTCTTGGGTTTCAGTTACAGTGACAAGAATTTCTGTCCAAACAGACATTTCCTGGGGGACTTTCAATCAAGCTTTTCTGTGTAAAGCTGTTTGCACACTTTGGAGAAACCTCATGTCTCACACCATCCTTTGGCTAGTTAAAGTGCCTGAGCACTTTTACCACTGATCTCAGTTGCATGAGGATTACCAAGTCCTGCTTCTTGTGGAGCAGAAAACATTCCTTTTCTTGGATCTTCTGGAACAGTAAATGGGATTGTAGGCATGGAAAGCCACCTTCTGCCCACCCATACACCAAAACAGTCAGTGGACAATTCAGTGAGCYCCACAGAACTAAACTCATGTGGTTTTTGGAAGAACACGTGATCCCTTCYGAGCATCTACACTGGGTTGAAGTGCACAATGGATTTACATTGGATTTACATTTCACTTGCCCCTTTTATCTTCAAGTCACCTCCCTTAGACCTCAGACCTAAACCCCAGGAGCTCACAATGTTTTACTACAGCCTACAGGCAGGAGTCTCTGCCCAGCAGCTCCAGTTAATTATGGCATAGGCAGCACTTCTTTAAGGAAAGATAAAACCAGTGGAGAGCAATAAGTTGTCCTCTGACTGTATATCCCACACAGCTGCACCTCTTACAGGGTGAACTAGTYCTGTTAAACACAGGCTGTCATCTACTTGAGGGATCAGAGGCTGAATGTTTGTGATGGCAAAAGGTGAAAAGAAACCCCATGKAGATGTCTGTCCATCCCACCAAAAGCTCTGCTTTCCTGTGAAGTGGTCCAAGCAGGACCTGGCTGTTGCAAGTGATTTTATGGGTGACTTCATCAAACTTATTTCCCCAAACACCTTCCTGGCTACAATTTCCTCCCTCGAGAGAGTTTGACTTTTAATCTAGAGACCCATTGTTTTCTCTCAGTTCCTGAATTGTGACTGTCTTTGCAAAACCAGTTTTGGCAGGCTCAGACAGAGGTTTGGCCCACCCCAAAGAGCCAAAAGGCTCCGTCACTGTCCCGTAACTGACATGAAGTATTTACCAAGCGGTGCCTTCTCACAAATAATCCTTCTCTGTTTACTTTACAMGCTACTAAAAGCAAAGCATCCTAATACCCAGCGACTGGCAATACGTATGAATTATGAGAGAACCATGAATTATGGGAGAACCATTTGGTATCAAGGAGCACCAACAGAGGAAAGAAGGGAATTGCAGGATGCTCTGCCCTTTGTATACTGTGGGATTTTGATCCAAAATGCTCATATCACATAGAATACCTTCCCAGAAGGTCTCAAAAAACAGTGAGAGCCTGCAGAAGAAACCTTCACTCCTAATCTGAATAAATACAGAGGAGAGGGCAAAACCAACCAACTCCTTAATGAGAATACTTCAACAGAAAAGGAAAAAAGTAGTTCTGTTACTTTTTTTTCCCCCCCATGTGTTCCACACAATTAAATAAGCATCATCAAGCCAAATTCCTATTGAGAAAGGTCCTGGAGAAACAAATCAGTGACTGTAAATAAATAGTCWTGAACAGATATAGTCCTTCTTAGTTATTTCTCCTTTTTGGTCATTTGTTTTTGTTTTAAARCAACATGACAGCTTCCAATAGCAAACATAAGCCTGTCAGGGACATTCCACYGGGACTGAAACATTGAATACTCCTGCAGACGTAGTATAACCTTCTTTCATTACTACTACTGAATTCTTTTGAATAGTGATGACTTGTCCAGCAGCCTCAACTGTATACAGATGTTGCCAGGTTTTTAATACTATAATCTGTAGGACTCTAGAAAGAGCTGAGGTTTTGGGGAGCAGGAAGGTTTATTTTTTGTTTTATTATAAAKTTAAACTTTGTGGATTTTTTCCCAGRTATCATCAGTTACCAGGTWCAAGCTGGGTAGCCCACTAAAAGTTKCAGAAAASCCAGAGAGAAAAGGCAAGTTTATCYCCTTCCCCCTACTCTTTTTAMCACCCTRCCTTGACAGTGCTGTTATCAGCAAGGTAGATTTAAATGAAATCTCAGACTGGCATCTTGCTGACCTCAATCCCAGCTGGCTAAACCCTTGCAACACWGCTGTCCTTGGCATCTACCAGAGAGCAGACACCAGGTCAGCTGCTTGATTACAAAATGGAGAGTCTGGTATGAGGAACTAGATCYATTCCACTGTCTGGAACACCGTTTAAAAGACAACTTAATTTCTCCCTCTCCTCAGTACTTCATTGACAGGAGCAGGCTTGATATCTCAATCAGGGCAGCACAACACCACCACCACAGAGGATACTGTGCCTGCAGGACTACACACACCACACACAGGGTGTACTTGAGAATGAAATGCAACTGCTACCACCTGCAGATGCTGGCATTAAAGGGACCTCCACATTTTTACGCCCACACCAAAACATCTCATACTACTTCCTTATCAGGAAAGGACCTTTTTTCAGTTGCTTTTYAAAAATTAAGACAGAACATCAGAGCATCACCAATGTCAATAAAGCCAAGTTACAAAACAGTTTAAACAACCACCRTATGCCTCACTACACTCACCTCTTACACAAGCAGAAGCAGAACAAAACAAAAGCGAGTTCATTACCTGTACTCAAAAAAATTTGAATGTCCTCTGTCTTCCCTTCAGTTATGGACTCACTGACAGGGTCCCCTTTTCGACTCATGATCTTTGAAAAGCCACTTGAGAGAGAGGAGAAGAAGTCCCGCATTAAGTAGCTCTGCTGTTCTGCATCCAGCGAACGCACGGTTTGCAGGAACGGCCTGGCATTCCTGCTCCCGGTGTGTGACACGGGCTCGGACAGGGAGCGGCTGAAGGGAACCCGGAATGGCCTAGACCTTGCTTTGAAGGGTACCTCCGATGGGTCTGCATGGAGATTGTCAGCACTGGGAGCATCCACGCTTGTGGAACTTGCAGAAAGACTTGCGTTGTTGCATTCCCCTTTCAGACTGGAGGAGGCCTCTCTTTTGCTTACCCTCCAGGGAAGCCAAGGATGTGTCTGCCACTTGTACGCTCCAAGAGGTCTCTCTGAGTCCAAACTCATCTGCTTATTCAGCTTCTTGCTTTTCATTCGGTGGCACCACTGATAGTCCTTCAAGGCAGACATGCCAGMATCTTGTCCCAACAAAGATCTTCTGAAGGTCCTGGGAGAGAGACTATGATGTTTTGTGAAAGCACTCATTTTCCACCCTTTGGATTCGGGCACTTCTCTTGTATTCCTTGTYGCTTAGCAGTCACGTAGCTGTAGTTCCTCACTCACCATTTTCCATCCCCAGTTACTTTGTTCATGGCTGTGAGCGGCAAGGCAGCAGAGTTCTTCCTGAAAACCGTGAGCACCAATCCCAGAACCAGGTATTCCTACATCTCCGCACGAAGGACGTGCCCTCACCTGTAGCACACCGACTTCCAGCAGCACACAAAGCCTTGCTAAGCTTGCTGTCGCTTCCTGGGCTGTCACCTTGCTGCACCAAGCTCTCAGGAAATGACTAAAAGAGCCCAGCCATGAAAACCCACAGTGCTGCCCTGCGCCAATCACACTTCACTTTTTTTCRGTCTACATTAAAGATTTGCTTACAAAGAAAAAAAGGAATGTGAAAGTACTTTGCTCTAGAGACACAGTGACGTCTCAGAAAAGCACTGAAAAATTGCAGCACTCAACTAAGAGTGATGCACATGTTCTTCAGTTAAGTAGCAAAGTCTATTACCAYAAACAGTTAAGTATAAAGTTTCTATTTACCACAGGTATGTTGTATCACTTAAGAGCACCTCAGAGCAACCTTTTAGAGAAAGGTAATACAGGTTGATTCACCAGAATCGAGGGCTGGAAGCATGAGACAGGAAAGCAAAGCAGAGGAATGGAGTAAAGAGAACAAGCCCTGCAACTCGATGTACTGAGAGTGTAAATACACTGAAAGGAAATAAGTAAAGAGGAGGAGACAAGGGACMCAGAGGGTGGGTGGGACTTCACCAAACACAGACCAAAGGGAAGGGTTTGAGGCATGGCAAACAGAACAGGGCAGCAAGAAGATATTTCTTTTTCTCCTCCCCCTTTCTTCTTTTTTTAAGCAACAGAATAGGGGATTATTTTTTATAAATCGAGTTGCAATAAATGAGATGGAAAAAAATAGTCCTATCTRTTTAACCAAGGGGAAAAAATCCTCTTGCCTTCACTACAATTTAAGAAACAGCTGACTGCTTTAAAATCGCATAAAGAAAATATCTGTTGGTGAACGAAGAACATGCTTGCCAAGTTTTAGACCAGAACACTTAAATYGCAAGTCTACTCAAATCCCTGAAAATAGGGGGTTTATAATGGAAATGCTGACAGACCCTTGGCAATGAGGTAACAATGAAAACTACTTCTCTGGTTAAACAAAATGATAATCTGGTCTGGCAGACCAATAAAGCTTAAATGACCCACTATGGGATCTCGCCTTTAAGCTRGGCTGCATTCATCAGCCAAAGTACATTCCTGACAGCTGCAGATGCAAAAACTTCCTTACTTATGTGTATATATGGGAAAGGGTATCACTGCTCCCTAGAACAGGGAGGGAGCTACACTAAGACCTCCRTCACATAAAAAAAGTAATTTATCTACTCAGTAGCAAGTTAGACTGTTTAATTAGAAGGAACTATGTAGAAATGGTCACATTTAAGAAGTCACAATAACCTCAKAAACTGAAACAGCTCAGACAACTGCAGTGCAAATTCTGCATCAAATAAAGACACTGCCTCTCGTGCTTTGTTGCCGTTATGCTGCTTGAAACATAAGTTTGGAATGACAAAATGTACCTATATCACAACTCTGCTACAATTTCCATCCAGAGCAATGATGTCTCAAGGAAGCACAAGGAGCAGTGCACCAGTAACACCCACTTGAAAATGAGGCACAGACTCCATCAGGAAAAATTAGCTGGCATTTGTCTTCAGCTTCTTGATCCCAGGGGGTGCTGATCACCCTTGATTGCAGCCCATCTGACTACATGGACTCACATGGGTTCTTTAACTCCTGAGTCGACTCTCATCCATTAGTGGTAGCTGTTCTCCTCCTTGATCCTTTCCACCAAGCACAGAGGCCCAGGAGTCCATGTTTCCAAGACTGAGGCAAACACAGCAGCATTGAGAACCCCAGTTTCAACTGGGTCTGCGGTTACTGCATCTCCCAACTCTTCCAGCAGTGGGTCCTCCTTTTCCTTATTGAGCCTTTTTGCTGCTGATGTGGCAGCAGTGCTTTGRCCAAATGCTTTAAATTAGGCAGTCTGGTAAGGCAGGCTTTAGGGAACTTCAGGAGTAAGTATGAATAAATATGAYGGGTCATGATCATGTGGTTCACTCCAATGGCACAAGCCATAATCAGCACGGAAAGCTGAGAATGTGAGGCAGGTTTCTGGTCAGCTCTTCAAGCCATGTTTGCACAAGTTTCCACTAACACATCGCCATCTCCTTTTGGGCTGGGAGCACAGCAGYGCAGGAGAGGACAGAAAACACAGATAGATGGTGCAGTAGCTGAAGCCCTCCTGGCTTTGCTCGCCATGGTTTTCTAGTGTGCTTTCTAACTCCTGCTGATCTCTGCCAGGCTGGGCACCCACACAGACCACRCTCTGAAACAGCTTTTTGAGAGCACTTACCTGCCCTACCAGAGCACTTGGTACAACTGAGGAATGACAACTCGGATAACGTGACCCCAGCTGCACCAAAGCAGGGATTCTGCACAGCAGCACTTCAGACAGGACACAACTTCAGGCAAGACACKGGCATGAGGACAGAGGTGATCACCAGGATTGTCCCTCCTTTGTMATCACCATCCTATGGACACCTGACTGCACAGAGAGATCCCTCCATTCCCTTCCCCATACAGCTGACATTTCATTGATCAGTGAGTCACAGAGACCTCCCACTCCAGGCAAGGGAACACACAGAAAGATTAACCCCATCTCAAGTTACAGCAYGAAGCAACGTGCAAAACCAGTTATGGGTTAACTGCTACTCAAAACTATTTTTATTGGTGTGGCCAGGGGTTGGACCACAGCTCTGTACAGACCTAACAATACAGAGAAAGGCTTCAATAAGCGCTCTACGTGAAGCCCAASAACATCAAAGCCACAGTTTAGTTTAAGTTTGAATAATATTGAGAAGGCTTTTTACTTTTTTTTTTTTTACTTCTGATTTCACTTTTTATTTCATGCTACCACTGCTCAAATGAACAYATTTTGTGATCAAAGAAAAGTACCCTTGGCCTAGCTGAGGTTTCAGTGTACTAGGGTAAAAGGGTCTTTCTCAAAGTGCTTCTAAACAGGCAGACAAAGTTTACATGTTTATTAATAGAAAAATATACAAGTTTGCTTAGTCTACCAGTAAGACAGTTCTTCTAAATAGCTATCTCAAAAAGTTTTGCCTGGGCTTTGAGTCAAACTGATCTCTCTCTTTCTTATACACATCATCAGCAGCAACGAGGATGTTCAAAAAAACACTTTGTCTACACTAATCCAATGCCACCGATTTAAAATTGGTCTCAAGTGGCTCCAGCATTTCTTGTGTCCACAAAATACGCAGACAAGTAATTCAGAAGGCAGGACCTTCTCCTTGATGCACAGCCCAGCTACTCAGGCTCCTGTCCAGTCCTTCCAGGGCAGCAGTTTACTGGGAAGMATTTACACAGTCTCAGTATCACAAAGAAATCAGCTTACAGCAGTGACTGCCACTGTATTAGTGATGTGAGATCCCCAGCCGTACTGAGCCACCCACGCAGCTGTCAGCAGGTAAAATAATGTCAGGGGAAGAAACGAGTTTGTCAATTAACTGCAGAAAATCTGAAATATTTTCACTCTTGTTTTTGATACTGACTGCCTACAAACGTGATCCTGCAATAGAAAATTTTCCTCCTTTTTTTTTTGGTAGTGTTTACAGTTAATTGTGCCAAATCATTCATTTAGGTTTTCAGAAAATTACTATTTTCTTCCTAACAATCCAGTCACTTAATCATCACATTTGACATGTTTAACAGCATATATTTCRCTGCTCCTAGATATTTAAGTAATTTATGCACAAAATGCAGATTTGCTATGTTGGAACGTAACTGTATTTCAGCTTTAACATTGTATTGGGAAAACAATCYTGCTTAACTTTATAACATTTCACAGAAAATATACACAAGCAGCTTTACATTTGCACTGAGCATATGAAGATAAATCTTTGGCAAGGGCCTCCTGTGTGGGAAGTCTGGTCTCCACCATTCAGCTCTCCAGAAAAACTACCCAGCTCGGCTGCATGGAGCTTCAGCAATTTCTCAGAGTATGTTGTTTAATAAATACTACCAGYCAATTACAAAAGTAAAAAAGCAATACCACAGAAAACCCCAAATGCACCATTGCTAAGCAGCTGGAAGAAGGAGAACCTGGCWCTGATGTTACAAATTAATATTTAAAGCTTGCTCGCTCTCTGAAAGCTGTCTAGTGCTTGAGTAAAGGCTCCACAATGTGTAAAATTTCATAGCTTACATTGTAAAAAAGATGAACTGCAAGCTCCCATGACCGAACTGCTTCATTCTAAATTAGTTTTGGACCAAACAAACTTACCAGCTTCTCATTTTTATTTTTTTTTCCAAAACAAGGAAGGAAAAAGGGGAAAAAAGAGTTTAAAAAAACAACAACAAAAAAAACCACAAAAAAACCAAAACCAAATAAACAAAAAAACACCCCCCAAGTGACATACAAGCACCAAAATTCATTATAAACCCTGAACATTTATTCACCACACTTGGGTTTTCAACCAAGCCCTCTTTTTAAYTGAGAAAATCAGCAGGCTAAGCAAATACCACTTCTGAGAAGATCCCAGCTTAAGTTCCCAACTACCAGCCATCAAATGAGCTTAAACCTGTAGAAAAATAAACCAAATTGCACCCTGTATACTCCCTAGAGAAATCAGAGTGACAGGSACCCTGGATTTTGCAGTCTAGCTCCCCTTACCTTTTTTTCCATTCAAAACTAGTGCTCAGTGCATTGGGACAGTTAATGGAGGAGTAATCAATATACAAAGCAGAAATGAACACAAAAATTTTCCAATTGACCCAACTTGACATGCAGTTAAATAGCGCAGAAGATGAAAGATTCTTTCCTTCCCTTTAAATTAGAGACTTTTCAAAATATTAAGTTTTGTTTATGCAAGGGTAAGTAATTAATGACCTAATATCCCCTTCCCATCYCCTATCACCAAGATGCATCTGTTTCCCCCTGCAACATTTCCTGCAGGTGGATATCACTTTTCCTCAGCTCAATGCAGACCAGTGCACCTGACTTACTTGACCTCTTAATATTTARTGTTAATTAGTGTTTAGAAGCTACACAGACGACGAATGAAACAGCACCTTAAAAACTGTTGCATTTGGGCTTGGAACTGGCATTGCTGGAAGATAGAGGTCCCTTAGTGAGCCCCAAATAGAGCTCCTSAGAGCAAAGCTGCCACGTGTTCTTCTCACAAGCCTGGAGCTGCAAGCTCACCTGTCCCAGATAAATCAAGATATGTTGTCCCCACTATGACTATGCTGAGACTGAAGTGCCTCTGAAGAAATTAAATGGTGGCACAGAGCATTTGAATGCCACAGAGCACTGCATTTTTCTCACCAAATGTTGGTGCCAAGGCAGGCTCTCACTGCTGTCCCTGCCCCACGACTCCAAACCCAAGCTGTCACAGCAGCCTGACTCAGCTCTGCTTTTGCCCTGGTCCTGTTTCTGCAGGCAGCCCCTGAACACTCTACAACATGCACAGGAATTTCTGCCTGAATAYGAGGAAGAACTTTACTGTGCAGTGACAACACACTGGAAGAGATTATSCAGAGAGGYTGTGGAGTCTCCCTCACTGGAGATATCGCAGACCTGTCTGGATGCAATCCTCTGTTGTGTGATCTAGGATGACCCTGCTTTAGCAGGAAGGTGGCACCAGATGACCTGCTGTGCTYCTTTCCAACCTGACCCATTCAGTGAATCTGTGATTTATGCCCTCTAATTCCCTGGCAAAACCRCTACAATTTCTCTGCTGATACAAACTCTCCACGTAAAAGTCTCCTGGTTTCATTTTTCCATGCTATTCCTGTGATCTGCATGAGAAGCTGCTATAGCCCTGTCAACTGATCAGAGCAGAGAGAGATAATATAAATTTATGAGATGCTGGGCTTTGGATGGATGCCAGGAAATGTTAGCRAGAAAATCCCATTTCAATACATCATGAATAAACCTGCAGAACGGCAATGCCAGGTTTTAATTTCACTAGCAATCTTTTGTTGTTGTTGTTGACGACCAAACACAGCTCGTGCCAAGTTTTGAGAGCCATAAAAAATGTACATTTAAGAGCCCACTCACAGCTGCGAGCCACCCTAGCCCGCCAAGGGTTTCAGCAMCATGCACTGGTGCAAATAAATAAATGCATGACCTGAAGGGGAACACTCTAGCAACCACTCTGCAGCACGGAAAAGCAAAATGATCTGTGTGCAGTGAGTTACGGCACTTGCCTCAGAAACTTGGAGAAATTTAGGGATTTCTGTGTGAGGAAGGCAAGCCCTCAGATTTGACCTGTGACACGGCTGCTCCATGGCCTTAGCACTGGGCTGCAAACCACTGAGACAGAGAGCTCTGGAGCCACAGATCACCAACCTGAGTCCCTGAGGAAAGACAGCTGCACTGAGCYACTTCACTGTCAACTTCTGCAGCTCTACACATAAATCAATGTTTATATATTTATATAAACTTTGACTACAGAAAGAAAAAAGTGCTTATGCCCCCTCCATTTCTTCATGACCACAGGTTGGGCTTGGTACCATCAGAAATACCATACACAAGCTGCTCATTTCCGTTTTTAATAGCCTTGTTTTTCAGTAGGCAAATTTAACTTTCCATCACTCCTCTCCATTCCCAACTGAAGTGTTTGGGTTTACTGTGGTGAGAGTGGGGAAAAAATCATTACTGCTGCAATCTTAAAGCAAGGGTTTTACCACCAAAACACAGTTTTATTGCTAGATGTGATCCCTGTGTTTATCAAACCAACTGCAGCTTAAACTACTAAGGGAGGAAATAGAGTATATAGGCAATTTAATGGMTAAACATCCCAAAAATGGTCTTGGTAACTATGCCCAAGTAGCAGGTGCACTTATTCAAAGTTTCCAGCCTTYATTTTTATGTAACTAGAAAGGAACATATCCTCCCTGTAGACTGCTGCAAAAATAAGACCTAGCAACCCTCCACCAAGGATCTGTGTTTATAATTTCATTCTGTATACTTTTAATTAGTTGCTGTAACTCTGTTGGTCTTATCTTTTTTAAAGTGAATAAACTATATCAACAACTCCTTCACACAATACTAGTTTTGTAAACAGATTTTAAAATGTAAATATATTTTAAAAGCTTCTCAAACACTGGAAATCCCACTGTAAAGCCAACTAGCAGCAAAAGATAACCACCAGCTAATTGACAATACTCTCCAAAATCATTGGAGAGTTACTCATACACTGTATATCAATAAAGAACTTTAGCAACATGAATAATTAAATTCTTGCATTTATCATCCAAACACCACCAATATTTGCAAYATTCTGTCTGCTCTGATGACCTTTCAGATTGAATACAACCACGAGCCCAAAACTGCAAAGTGGACCACTAAACCACGTCCTTAGACAGCACTAAAGCATTAGCCACAGATTTGGACACTGGGAGCTGGGCACACAACAGCACTAAAGCATTAGCCACAGATTTGGACACTGGGAGCTGGGCACACAACAAACCACAAGGAAGAAAATAATTCAGAATTATTTTAGGGTCTGAATTTAGGTAGGGAAATTCCTTGAGCTGTATGAGAACTACCCTAACACCCACCCTGCAGCCCCATCAGAATGTTRTGTTAATATCAGCAAATTAAAGAGCAACAACTGACAACAAATCACTGATATCTGGAATATAACATTAAACCTTCATCTACATGGAGAAATAAACTCCAGAGAGGAAATATGAAACATCCTGGTATCTCAAAATGTAAAAAGTCTTAAATTAAAACACTTAGAAACAGCATGGGAAAAGGATCTGTGTAAAATTCCAGGTAATGTAGCACTACTACACATTGCATAGAGAAAGTAGTAAAAGAAAGAGATGGGGAGGGGAGAAAAAAGCATTTATTAAACTCAAATGACCTTCTAAGCAGCAGAGTTTTCTCTCCACAGGTTGTCTGTCAGGAACAGCCTTGAATCAGTGCAGAAGCCCCACGYCAGGGACAGTGATGAAGCGCTGAAATGAAGATGAACATTCTGCCAGCCTGGCCTGCTGCGAGCCTGGCGCCAGCACTGGAGGAGATTCCAGCACTGGCAACTGCGTGCAGAGCCAAGGGATGGAGCAAGGTGACCTGCAGGCACCAAAACASATTATTCTCTATCTGTCCCTCTTGGGGAGAGAAAGGAGCACACCCTCTTTGAGTAAAACTCTGTTTGCTCGCAATTTAAAGGATGATTAAAGATGTCCAGTGTGGGACATGATGCACCGTGATGCACCGTGTGATCTCAGAGATGAACCTGTATGTCCTAACACTGAGCCTGGCCTGTGAATTTAATGCACAAAAAGARTCTCTCCCAAAAGGAAAAGATAGAGAATAATTTCAACCTCTGAAGGGAGAGGAAGGAGGGAGGAAGAGAAAGAAGATAATTTCTCTTTCAGAGACTATTTGGGGAACTAATTTGTGACATGTGCCCACACTTCCTCACTACAGGACAAAACAAAGAAGTGGGTGTTGTGAAAAAGGATTTGCACRAAGCACAAGAGTCCCCAGCCACCAAGGCCATCCTGAGTACTGCTGTGGGTGTCAGCTGCACAGAGCCCCATCCTCCAGCAAGGCATGGACAAGCACTCCATCTCTTTTGTGTCTTTTCATTCATTATGATGATACCAGAGATCACTTTTCTTTCAAGTTCCAAAATTACTGGTTYTGTTTCATTAGGTGTGAACACCAGATGATCAGCACTACCTCTCTCTGAGGTCAATCCTCCCAAAATTGAGAAYGGTCCCATTTGTAAATCTGCACAAGCAGCACTTCCAGCAGACAGCCACTGTTCAGCAATCTCTTTTAAAAAACACATATTCTCAATTATTTTCATTGCAAACAATGAAATTTTAACCAAAAGGTTTAATAGAACCATGAAAAAAACAAAGGAAACAAACCCCAGAAATRCATGCTCTTGCTTGGAGCAAAATCTTCTCCAGCTGACATTTCTRAAATGCCTTTTTTTTTTGTTTTCTCACTTCATTGGTAAAAGGGAAAATGAACTGATATTTGCTGTTTTTACCTTAACCACACTAGCCCTGTTAGCAAACCGTGTACCAACCTCACCAAGCAGCACAGAGCTGCGGTGAACAATAAAGTCTGACTTTGAAATTGTACCTTGAAGTCTCAAACGAACCTGCCAACAAGTCCAAAATATATGCTCTRAATATAAAACACAAAGGCACTCCGGGTTTTATAAAGACACAAGCAACCASCAAAGTTAGACTAAATTAATGAGYRTGTGTATTCCAATTCCAACAGACARTGCAGCACCAGTCTGGCTTCACTTAGGAACTTGTTATAATCTCTGCCTTATAAAAAGGTTTTTACACATATGAAACACTCATATACCAGTGAGACATAAAATCAGGATGTAATCAAATCTCCACAGTTTTATGTACAAATCCCTCGGGACTCCAAGCTGCAAAACCAAACGTGAATATTTGCATCTTGTTTCTAATAAGGACCATGTGTTTTTTGACTTGAGTACACAAGTTTTCAAGAGCTCTACACAATATTTTTTGAGGTATTTCTATTTCGAATAAGCAATCCAATTAAGTGGAGATAAACACGCACACACATCGGTGACCTTGTTTAAACAATGCACCAATTATTGTGATAAATCTGGTTGCCAAATCTAAATATAGATTTACAGGAAAAAACAATGGAGTTTGAGTAGAAGACAGCCTTCTCCTATTTACTGTTTACCTAATTATCCAAATGAATGTGCAGCTTGGCCTGTCTCCCCTTTTCAAGCAACATGACCACTTTCCCTCTGGGAGCCAAGAGAGCTCTGGCTGTTACTGGAATCACAGCATGATCCGGCACATTTGATGCTCCGAGTGCACTTGGTGCAATTTCAAAGCTTGTCTCACAGTTTGGGTATGTGCACACTCTGCTTCCCCCAGACAGCCCCATGCCTGACACAAGGCAGATAGGCACTGCAGGACTGAGTCACTGCCACAGAAACAGGCTTTAAAAAATTAAAAAAAAAAATTCAAATGAAGGCATGGGGGGAGGGAGGAAAAATCCCATTCAAAACCCACTCTAAATTTCCAACTTTGGGTGCCCAGGCAGGAAATGAGGGGAGGAGGGAGCACGGGGCAAAAAGGAGGAGGAGAAAGTTCTTCTATTCAGGGTTGTATTTTTAGAAGATTACTAATTTTGTTTTGTCACTGTGTTACAGAAGCTAGATCTGTGTGAATTTAAGCAGCATTATCCTTTCTAATTTTTGCTAAGTCCAGGCTGCAGTCTTAACCTAATCTCCTTACATGGGACACAGCAGGGCACTCGCTCCCCCTGCCCTCCTATGGCTCATATCTCTCCACCAGATATTCCTGCCTGCAGCACATATCCAGCCATGCATTGCCTCTCTTCTCCAGAGCATGTAAAAAACAAGGAGAAACCCCCCTTTTGTGCTGGGAAACAAAATCTACGTACTGAGGACTCCAAACCTGAACTCCTGATTTGCTGTGAAGCTCCATAAGGTAACAGATTTATAACCACARCGTAAGGGAAGGAACACCACTGAAATGCTTTTCCTTCTTGCTAAAAATACCCACAACTTAAAGTGCCTTTGCCCTTCTTGATCTATTRATATTTATAAGCCCAGTTTTGCTGGGCAGGCTGAGGCTAGAGGAGAGAAATCTGTGCCCACTATTTCCTGKTCTGTTTTAGTCCATAACAGTTATGCATCCCATTTATTCTTATTCTTTCAAAGCAAGTTAGTTTTAACTTTTATTTTTTTAACAAGTTTCTGTCCCCAGCTGTCATTTTTAGGGTTACTGTCCAACTATTTTTTTATTTCCTTTCTCCATGTTTGCACAGCAAAGGCCCAACCCATTTGCAACTTCCCTCCCTAGATGCAAGTTGTCACGCATAGATCAATTACACAGAAATACAATGACTTACAGTAAAGAAATCATTTGGGAAAAAACAAACATATGGACCTCAACTTATTTATAAATATCTTCAAAAAAGAGCCTGGAAACATCACACCCTGGGTTGGCAATGCACAAGGCAGAAGCAGTGGGGAGTGGCAAGGGAAGAGGCAGACAGACAAGGATTTTATTTTTTGTCGTGTTAAAGTTTTGTTTTCTTCTGTCCAGAAAAACAAGAAAGGCCAGGAAATCCTCAGAATTTGRCATTCCCAGCACCATCTCATTAGATGAATACAAGGTCCTTGCTTCCTGTTCCCTCCTCACTTCACAGCGAGCAAAGACAGAGCAGGGCAATGCCAATGTCAGAATGCAACAGCAAAAAAGCCCTTTAAGTAAAAAAGGGAAAAAGAAAAAAAAAAAGCCACCAAAAAAACCTCTGTGCAAAATTTGGCTTATTCTATTTCCTTCTATTACATACTAATGCATCCAGGTTTTTTGAACTATGAAAACCCAAGTCAGGTGTTAAGAGTCACTAAAGCTCCTCCTACACTTCTCACCTCTGAACCAAAGATTACCTGGCCAAGCMTCCTGCAAAATAAGGTCTCCTCTGACCATCACCAGCCAGAGGAATTTTGGTGTASAGATGGTTAAATAGGAAGGAAGGATGAAAGGAAAAGATCCCAAAGCTCAGATCAACTCTCTCTCCACTTGCAGCCCTGATGTAGGGGAAGGAGGGAACACAGGGACCCAGTTAGTGCTGCTCCTGCTCACATCAGGTATAGGAAAGTAGGAAAAGCGGTGGAACATACATAAAAGTCTCCTTTCCAACCTGTGCCATGGGCTCCAGTTCTGGAGCATCTGTGCCCTCCTGCATCCCCACCAGAGTGCCAAGCACAAGCAGCTTTAGACTCAAAGGCACTGGTGCTCAGGAYTGACACACAATTTTGAGACCCACGAGAAGCTGCTGTGGTTTTAGCATCATGTAGTTGGCATGGTGTCCAAGAACAGGGGCCAAAACTCACCTTCCTGTACAAACAGACATTTAGGGACAATTGAAACCAAAACAAAACCAAGTTCTTTCTGTCTGAAAAGCTGTCAAGCATATCAAGTCCTTCTTTTACCTTCTCGACTGTCTAGAAAACTGACAGAAGAAAAATGATTATTACTCTGGAATAAGATGGAGTAGAAGTCAAGAAAAAAAAAGAGAAAATCCTAGTTTATCTTCTTAAAATATAAGCCCCTCAAGGAATATAATTTGCTGCAATTAAATACAAATATCTAATCCTCAAGATAAGCCTTAACAAATCATCTTGAGAGTTTAATAAATTGCGGTTTGGGGGATTTTTCAGTGCATCTGTTAATGTATGTAACTGACCTGTCAAACTTAACTTCTGAACTTTTCACACCAGATGAACACAGGAGCCAGAACAGAAAGTATGCAAGACAGTCTGGGACTACTAAGAGAACTGTTTCAATAAAGAGGTTTTGAATATTTAATTATTAAACTAGAAAGAARTCTCAGGTCTCAGCTTGTACCATATATAACTTCACTGAAGTTATATTCAAAAAGAGAATAGGTTTAGATTAGATACTGGGAAGAAATTCTTCCCTGTGAGGGTGGTGGTACAGGTTTCCCAGAGAAGCTGTGGCTGTCCCATCCCTGAAGTGTCCAAGGCCAGGGTGGACAGGGCTTGGAGCAATCTGGGATAGTGGAAGCTGTCCCTGCCCATGACAGTGGGTGGGAACAAGATGATTTTTAAGGTCCTTYCAACCCAAACCATTCTGGGATTCTGTGATAAATTCATCTACCAGACACTGCAATGCCACCATGGGAAGCTATGAATCTGCCATCTAACTTTTGGATTCAGACTCTCACAGATGWGTAGGAAATTATTGACACCAAAGTGCTTGAAAAGAGCTGATAATACTATAGCTATTTACTGTCCTGCAGTAAAAATACAGTTGCTTTTACACTTCAGAAAAATGTAGTTGTCAATATCTAAAATAACCCTTATACAGTGTTTAGATACAAAGAGTTATCTTAACAAGCTCTTTTTTGAGTCTGCATTTTGAGTCTTTCCTTTCTGAATCACGAAAGATTAGATACAGGCTGTATTTCTGATGCACAGAAGGCATGAGCTCTTCTCTCCATTTTCTCACTTGCTTTGTTCCCCAYCATCCACAGATAATGTTCTCCAAGCAGCTGAGCAGTCAAATGCTCTGTTCCCAGAGACGACACCCATGAGTCACTGTGTACTAAGACAGGGTGCAAGATCTCCCAACCCTTTCCCCCARAATCTCTACAAACTTTATTGTGTCTTAATGAGGCAGCTTTTGTTATCAAGTGAATAAAAATCCACATTTCCTGCCAAACCACTAAACCACGTTCAAATGGTAGAACGTACACCCAATTTAGCATTTCTTAGTGGTTTAGGTGGAAATTGTGGTATGCAGAGACTGACTTTGCGAAGAGGGAGGATAATTAAGTCTGTGAAGTCCAGAGAGAATCAACTCCACATTTACTGGATCTCAGAAATACAGGCAAAGTTCTGCAAATCAAAACTCACTGCTCCCACCAGGCTGTTGCACCCTGCAGGAGCTCTGGCTGTGAGCTGACCTTGTGGGAGCACTTTGTTGYTCTGAGCTGTTTCAAACCTTCCTTTGGTGCTTGTGGTTTTATAATTCCACACTTTCATGTGTCTCATCAAAGGAACCTGTAAGCAAAGGTGGGAGGACACAAATACCTCTTAAACTGGTAATCAGTSTGCAATGGAATTTGACTGCAAAAAGTTTACCAGAAATAGTGCATGATTTATGCAGAGATGATTGCACATAGATTTCTTATTCAGAATCTTTGTCACATTCACTGGGAAAAAAAGTGGGTTTTATTTCTGTCCTTCATTCTTCTATCCTACTGGGTTCTTTCAGTTACTTTTCCCACTCACTCTCCTCTGCTCTTCCCATGCAACAACTACCAAACACTGCCAATAAATGGATTAAATCACACAAGCTTTCCTGTTGCAGTCACTGCACTTTTCACAGCTGAGTAGTCCATATCTATTCCATTCCCATTTACAGGGATTGATCACTGAATTGAACAGGAGAGTTCATCCAACYGCACCTCTGATTTCAGTCTATTTTTAAAAGTCCTTATAATCACAATTCTAGATTATCAAATGAATCACAGTTCAATAGATTCAATAATGCAACAAATAYTTATTCCAACACCAACTTACATTTAAAGCTGGCAATGAGAGAATATTAAAATAGAAGCTACAGCTCTTTTATCATTAAGAAATCTGAATTTTGTACTACATAGTTAGATATTAAGGGAACTTCTGAATGAACCAGAAGGTGGCAATTTCTGAGTAATCCCATCAAAGCCAGAAAAGGCAGGGGGAAGGGAAATCACTGCTCTCACATTCTTTGCTTATTACTAAATCCAGTACAATTAAATCCAAGGATTCCTGGTAAAATAACTGAAGCCAATCATCACAAACTACACTACAGGGAAAATTAGGCAGAATTTATGCAGCAATACAAAAGAGAGCAGTGACACACAACACAATTTCTCACTAAAGGATGAATAAATGTGCATTTAAAGCTCAGAAACTTAAGAGCTAGAAATAAGAGGGGGAGCAAGACATAGAAAGGAAGTGCAAGGGAAGAGAAGGAAGAAATGTGTTCATTATCTCAAGAGCTCAGCTCCAGAGATTCCAGGAGTAAAAAAGCAGCAAAGAGATTGCAGGGCAGCAGCTTSTGACACAGACAGGTCTAATGCTGCCATTACCTGGCCATACACAWTTGACACCTGATGTGCAGCTCTTGAAATCTGACAGCTAGAAAGCTGAAATTTAGCAAGTACAGTTACTTTAAGCACTTACTCAGGAAAAAGCTGGATTTAGCCCAAAGAAGAGCTGGCCGCTGCCTGTGATTGCCCCAGATTTACCTGGCTATGGCAAAAGTTCCATACAGGGACTTTAAAAGCTTTAAAATCTACAGACACAAGCAGGAAATTAATGTTTGCATTTCTTTTCGCAAGCCTAATTATAACTTCCATTCCCAGAGTTACTTTCAGTATTCACAGAACTCAGTTTAAATTCACTCTTCCTACTACCTAAACTATCATCTAATTTGTTATCTCCTCTCAGACCCTACTAAAACTTAAACTGGAAACCTCATTTTCAAAACTAATTCTCTTACTGTTATCTGATAAAACAACCCTCAGGATTACAAATTTAATCACAATAACAACAGAAAACACTGACAAGTGAACTCAAATACTTCTAGTGTTTACACCAGCAGCAATAATTAGTGTTTTGTCATGCCAGAAGGTGACTGCAGATCTACCTCCACAAGGAAAGCAACTGGAAAAATGCAAGTAGCCTCCTTGCAGTCCTTTACTGAAGAGGAGATGCAGAGACACTAAGAACAGGAAAAAGGTTACTTATTTAATATAAGRTACTTTCAGAGACAACATGATTTATTGACAAAGTGATTTATTACTCATCCAAATTCACTTTTGAGAGGCTAAAATGTTTTCAATATTAAAAAAAAAAAACGAAAAAGAAAATATATATTAAGTTCCCAGCAAACAGAAATAGGAACTTACTAAGATTTTTTAACTTTACATGGCTCAATTTCCTCTCCCTCCTGCAATTATCTGTCTGCAGAGGAAATAGCACACAACATTCTGTGCCTGGCTAGGAGGTTCGTAAGAACAATGAATATACAAGGTAATACCATGTTATTTTTAAACAGATTTTTTTTTTTTGGTTTTTTTTTTTTTTTTTTGAGTTTTTTTTAAAAGAATATTTAAAAGCCTTTCTGCAGACAGGAGTCTGGTGGCTCCATGACAGAAGAATGCAGCACTGCTAAATGCAGAACAGATTTAGAATATTTCTGACACCTGTGCTGCAAGACTATCATCAAACAAGATGGTTTTCTTGGTAAATATGTTCTATAAGATGTTCATTTGAATGGGCAGCATAAATGTCACTGCACTCAGGTGATTCAATCCATACTGAAACTCCCTTAACCGTGGGTCCTGATACAACAGCTCAGGGGCTACTACCCTTAAAAGCCATACTGCTCTACAGAAAGGTAAAGATCCCTGATGTATCATCCTCAGCACTCTCAGACAGAAGATATTCCTGATGCTGAAATAAAATTACCCGAGCTCCCTGTTACTACTGTTATTCACCTGCCAACAGACAGCAATGTAAAGATGCTGCAGCCATTAAGGCTGTTACTTTTCTGCTATTTGAGAGCTTTGATGTGACAACTTGAAAGTTCATTTAACAGCTTCTTGCATCCACTGTCAATCCTGCAGAACCTCCAGGTGATATGGCAGCATCATCTGTGGTGATGCAGCTGAAATAAGGGGTGTCATAGCTAGAAAACAAAGGACACTGCTTAGCTAAGTCCTTCTCTGTAAGTTTTTTTCCTTTGTTGTTCTTTAATGTGTTGAGTTTTCCATCCAGTTTGCAATACTTTTGTATTTTATAAAACAAAAAAAAAAATAATATTCAAGAACAACCAGTATCAGTTGACTTTGATGACTTTTCAGCTAGGGCATGGCTCAAGCTCATCTCAGTTTATTCCAAATCCAAAAAAGAATCTGCATTTTCTCTGCAGTTGTACGCCAGCAGACGGGCAAATTAAAGAGTATTTAAAAGTAGCAKGGATCTCAGGAGAGAAGAGATAAATACAGCAGCATTTGTTAGCCTGGCAAAATGCCATTTGCCGACTTTAACCATGACATTTTATAACCTTTTTGTTTTAAATAAAGATCAAAACCTTAGGATGTTCAGTTTCACCACCACTTCATGAAGTGCTCACAAGTTCTCTACCATAACCAAGCTAAAACATATTTATATTGGTAGGAATCCTTAAAAATATATCATTAGATTAAAATATTACATTCTATAGGGGTCACAAAAAAACCTACTGCCTCAAAGTATGTGGAATATAAATCCTGCTGAAATAGTATCTGACCACATCTGTTCTTATCCAAAAGTCACCACTTAGAAGTCCCTTTTAAAGTCTGATGTTTCATGTAGTTCATTAATCCTGAAATCTCTGAAAGCTGCTGGTAGCTAATCAAATGCATAAATTTGGACCACACAAACCCATGATCACTTTCAGATCTCCTTCATGTAAATCTCTCCCTAGCAACTAAGAATGGAAGCAAATATTAGACAAAGACTCTACATAGCAAAGACAAAATCAGCCTCTTTTGCAGCAGACTTTATCTGCCAAAATTACAAGTGACAACACAGAATAAGGTGTARATCTGTATTTTTGCTGCTCCCCATACTATAAACACTGGAAAATAAATACTGCAAATGTCTTTTGTGTTTCTTGGTAATGTTTCCTTCCTGTGCCATTTCTTTTTCCATCAGACTGCTAACTGCAGYGCTCCTTTTATCCATGGACAGTAGGGAGACCTGGGCAGCAGGCTGGSATTACAGAACTGGGCACTCAACTGCCCAGATGCAGAGACCAAAGCACACACTTTCCATGGGGCAGAATGAGTGCCTGTATTTACACACCCTACCCAAGTGCTTTTTCAATGGGTACACTCGCTCCAGGATCACATTCCCTTCAGACCATTCTCACAGCATCCTAACTTCCTAACATCCTGCAGGCATTTAAAAACCATTTAACACACCTCCCCACAGTGTAAATAATGTGATTCAAGGAAAAAACCCAAAACAAYTCAACTCTCCACAGGTTCTGAAATCATGCTGAGAGTTATCACAGCCAAGGTTTTTTAAATGTTGYCCTATTGGCTGTTTCCCTCAACAAAGAATTCTGCTTTCAAATATTAATAGGCTAAAACTTCTCTGAAGAAATGCACACAAGGTATGTACACAAGGTAAAGGTATGCTCKAGTCACTTAATATCTWCTTGCCTATAAAAAAMACRTCTGTGTTAATTCTCAGACTGACYTTTTTTTTTTTTAAGTGAAATTTCTACTAGAATAATTCCTTTCTCCTTATCTCTGAAGCAAGWAAAAGGGGCCTAGAGGAGAGCTGGAGAGGGATTTTGACAAGGGCATGTAGTGACAGCACAAGGGGGAATGGCTTCACACTGACAGAGTGCAGGGTTAGATTAGATATTAGAAAGAAATTCTTTTCTGTGAGGGTGGTAGGGCCCTGGCACAGGTTTCACAGAGAAGCTGTGGCTGTCCCATGCCTGGAAGTGTGCAAAGCCAGGTTGGATGGGGCTTGGAGCAACCTGGGATAGTGGAAGATGTCCCTGCCCATGGCAGGGAGGTTGGAACGAGATTATCTTCAAGGTCCCTTCCAACGCAAACCAGTCCATGATTCTATGACATTTATTTTCACTTTGCTTCATTTTGTAAAGACTGATTAATTCACCAAAAGTCCCAAGCTATTTATAGAGAGATCAAGGAGATCTCCTCTACAGTTTCCTGTATTTGTTACACTACATCTGTCACAATGCAATCAAGGAGATTACTCTGTTTCAAGTCATATCTCATTTTTCCTATAGGCAGAAATCCATGGATTCTGAGAAGTCTTGAGTGAGTAAGGAGGGACCAGTACATTTGGACTAGAAGGGAACAGCACTTGCCAGCAAGACCTCCTTCCCAGCACAGGAAAACACAATACTTGGCACACCCAGACCGTAACTTCTACAGAAGAGAAGTGCTTGTGCCTGAACCGCCCCCTGCACAAACACACTCTCAGCTGCAGCTCTGGGAGAGATGGGCAGCAGCCAATAACTCACACAAAAGTTCTAATTTCCAGGAACAATTTTTCATTAAAATTCACACACTGATAAAATTGGAACTTGGATAAACTTGACCACGTTGTGGCTCAGGTTGTATCCTCCTCCATCACAGCCTGGAGCAAAGAAGTTGTCCTGCTTGTGGACGGCTGTTTCAGTATTTGATAACTCATGTAATTGGTCCTAATTAGCCAGAGTCATTGAAGAGCCTTTTGCCCTRTTAAAGATTCATTCCCTCAGATATRGCACWGCAGAAATTGCTTCATGCTGAAGCAGTTTGGGATGTCTGCTCTGCAGAACAGGCAGCATGAAGAAAAGTGCTTGCACCAGAAAGACACAAGGCTAATAAAATCAATTCCTGACATTTGAGACAGCTTCTTAAAAACAGTCACTGGGTATGCATATAATCACACTCCATAAGTACACTGATTTACACAATTAAGAGCTGGATAAACACCATAAATTTAAATTTAAAACCCCAAGCACAGGCTGGTGCTACTCTCGAATATTTTAAAATCCAAAATATCCAACACTGCTGATGACAATTTCTGTAACCATGTAACACAARAGCACCTTACTGAAATCCAAGTAGATACTTGCCACCAAATCAAAAGAACAGGAACATAGCAACAAAATAGTTTCTCCTACAGCTCATCAACATTGYTGTCTTCTCAACCTCATCTTTTGGTACAATCACAACTGACAGAACAGTTTAAATCCTMCTGACACTCCTGCAAGCTCCCCACTCCCTCCAAAACCTCCCAAAGTAGATGGACTGCTGCTGTTACAAAGCCAAGCTAAGGTAAAAATCCCAGGGCAGGCTCAAAAACAGACTTTAAATACACATTCCTCCGGACAACTATCTTCTCCACGGACAAAGGTTTTGGCATCTTCAGGTGGCAATCTCACAGTGGAGATGAAAGATRAAAACAACAGCAATACCAGCAGCTCTCTGCCTGCTATGGCATTTCTCCTCCCAAGCACCTAAACCCTTCTGAGCTGTTATCTTTCCCATCTGGCAAGATGTTTCCCGTACTCACCACTCCATGTCTTTGCCTGCATCAGCATCTTCCTCATCAGGCTTGCCATACTGGAATTTTTACCCGTGCTGTCTAAACCTGCTCAGGCCCAAACTGGGTGGAAGAGGTAAAAAAAGACACCTGCATCTTGTCCCTGCCAGCGCCGTGGCTTTTCCTGCAGAGGCTGCAGAGCGACTGGAGGAGCGGGGCTGAGCACACACACACACACACACGCGTGCATGCACACGCACAGGAAGCCTGGAACTGAATCAGTATTAAACGGACTGACTTCCTTCTTCATGCTCCAGTATCTCGGCCGTAAACAAGCTCTGCATATTAGCTAAGCCAAGCCGAAAAGTCCAGCAGTGAAGGACAAAAGAAGGGAGTGGCTCCAGCAAGGAATAACTATTTTAAATACACAAATATCTTCCCATCAGATTAAAACTAGCTTTTCAATTAGGCAGATTCTGAAGCCATTGTTGTGACAGGGTAACTCAAGACAAACAGGAGATGTTGCTTCCTCCTCTGGAGAGGTCTCCTGGATTTCCAGTACGAAGCGTCCCTGAAGCATTCCAAGTGCCTGGTCAAAAAGTGTTCATGAAAAGTGTTCCTGTCACTGCAGGGATAGCCGGCAAAGAAAGGGGAGGCGAATGCAGAAACAAGCCCCAGAAGAGGTCTACCAGCAACAACTGCTGCACCTTGCAGTACAGGAGCAATGGAGGAGCAGAGGAGGGACGCTGAGCTCGTGTATGGGTCAGAGCATACGGCTTTGGCTACCAGCCTGCCCCACAAGCCAGCCCCAAGCTCTCCAGGAACAAGGTCAGCCTGCAGGAATGAGTGTGTGTGCAGGGATCTGGCAGGAGTCAAACACATCCTACCCACCAGTGTTTCATACCACAGCCTGCTTGTGYTCTGGGCAATCTCCACCTCACCACACACACCCTCAGGCTCCTGCATCTTTCAGTGGCTTTTCCCCACCACTTTGTGGGATTTACCTCATGGCAGCTCCACCTCTGAGCAGACAGACCACACTACCAGCAGGCACCAAAACCTKCTGCACAGATCCAGAGGGCTCTAACATTGGCCCCACTGCTGGCAACAAAAGCTGTCTCAATGGAGAAGAGAGCAGGCAGGTCAACCTCTCCTGACCCAAAATGCTCCAAAGGAAGATGATGATTTCTTTGACCACTCCACTGGCTCCCCAGCAGATCCATGCACTTGGCAGGCAGGATGAGCAAGGGCCAGCAGTAGCCACTTGTGCCCAGCRCTGCACTCCTGGACACCCTTCTGTCTGCAGACTGTGCCAAGCTGGTGGCTCTGGAGGGTGTCCTACCTGGTGTATGAAGGGAGAGGGACACACAGGCACTACCCATTCATTCCATCCAGCAGCAGCTCCCCAAACTTGCATCTGCTGCCATCAGGGAAGCCTGCSACATCCAAGCACCCTTGGAAGGAGGGAAGAGGGAGAATGGACAGGTCAGGCTTGGTCCATCCCCAAGGGTCAGCCAAAGAGTGACCATTCTCACCTTGGCTGGGACACAGACATAGCAGCCCTTCTACCTGCAGTAGTCCAGTGCCTGGAAAATRCAAGTCCAAAGAGGGACATCCCCCAGCGTCCTGGGGTGGGAAAGGCTGAGGTGCATGTGGCTTTGCAGCACCAAAGAATTTTCCTGTCTCTGAAGGGATACCAGAGTTACAGTAGTTCTTGTTCTGGAGCCACAACAGGCAGTATCTTTACTGATAACGCCAATGAAATAGTGCCTGACCGCTGTGTGGTTTTTCAAACCAAGCCACACCGTGGCTGGTGCAAAAGGCTGAGTGAGGAGAAGGCCAGGAGCTGGGTAATCCTTAACCCCAAGATTATGAGAAGTGCCCATCTGAAAGAGCTGCCATGCTGTGCCTTTTCAGACATGCCTTTTTTATTTATCTTTCTATCAAATAAATCTCATAAAAGGCCTTTTTAACATCTAAAATAAACCACTGAGAGACCTGCAACTATTCAAACACCCCTTTTTTTACCACCTTGCAAAGCTGGCTACTGAAAGACCCCCATTTTTTATTACTCTCTTAATAATTCTGCATTGTCCTATCACTGCATGCTCTTRTAAAAATTCCCTCCCAGCTCTCTTGTAGCTCCTTYAGCTTTCAGAAGGTACWCTAARGTCTTCCTGGAACATTCTCTACTCCAGGCTGAATAACCCCAACTCTGCCAGCCTTTGTTCACAGGAGAGGTGCTCCAGCCTTTTCTTCTCCCAATTATTTTCATGGCCTTTCTCCAGACTTGCACCAACAGGTTCCCATGCTTCTTATGATCAAGAGGCTGGTGTAGTAGTCCAACATGCCTCAATATATGTGTTTATGTACACATCTACCAAAAGACATTCAGAATTTAATTCAAGTGTAATGAAATCACTGCCAGAGTACAAAACACAAATCATTTCTTTAACACCCATCAGCCAAAGAAGGCTTCACATTAACACCCTCATCTCTGCCAAGCACCAAAACAATTACCACATGAATATTAACAGGGTTCTTTGGCAGAGTGATGTGAWTATCACAGGGAATCTCAGGAAACACTGCAGGACACTTCAGATTTGCACCGATAAACAGAGTGACTACTTCAGGCAGCAGAGGCTCTTGTCATGGAGGGGTTCCATGCAGTAAAAATAACAAACCCCTGGATAAGACTGCTTGGGAGCAAAGGAGASAAAACATCACTGCTCCCAGCAGCAGCACTCTGAGGAATCAAAGCTCTTCGTGCTTCAGAAAGGAAAATGCAATAGCAGCTCTGCAGCTTCTCACACCTCGTAAGGGGAGGAAAAATGGTTTTGAATGTGTGATCCATTTAAGGTCAAACAGAAAGATGAGTTTGGTCAGTTAACCCCTGGAAGAGCTTTTCTGGGGCATCAACATGCAGAGATGGGAATCAAGAGCAGCACTTCACACTAGCAAAGCTGTGCTCAACTCCTCCACTCGCTTCCACTTTYAACACCACTTCCCCAGTGTTTGGGGCATTACACACCTGTTACACACCAAACTGAGCAGCATGTTTTACACTTCTCTGGTGAAAGCCAATTACAGCTCCTCACCTGGTTACAGGAACATAAGGAATCATGCAATTTCCTGAGCTGAGCCCAGGGTCTCCTGGCAGGAAAGGCTTTCAAACAATCTTCAAAAATTTAATGCTTCAGACTGAAGCTTCACCAGCAGCACCTTAAACTTGCACATCTCCCCTTTTCTTGCCATGTGATTACAGAAAGTTGTAGTAAAAGCTTGTTCCTAACAAAAATACACGACCAAACACTTTCAATATTACACATAAAAACAGTAATTACAATTTTTTTTCAGTTACAAATATACTCAAAACCAGAGAAATTATCACCTTGGGTGGTTATGTTCACAGGATGTATTTTATGGCTGGGTGTCATATTTATAATACATGATTGTAGACCCCAATATAAAGAGGGTGTTGTGATTTCAGGWCACATTTGTACTAGCTCCTCTCATTTTACAGGCTTTACCAAAAAGGAAGGACATCCTCTCCCCACCCTTAAACACTGCTCCTTCTACAGTCTCTTCAAAAAAGAAGAAAAAAAAACCCAACAAGTTGACATCCAGCACAGTGACCTGATGTTTTCCATGCATTTGCCCTCTGATAAGCACAAAAATGCCTTCTGCTGGGCGTTTTCCCAGTTAACCTTCCTGAGCAAAAACATTAATGCTCGGAAGAAAACGGAACCTAATGCAGTAGGTAATGATACTAAATATAAGCAGTGAGTCAAATCACTTTGTTTCTCAGGCATGCAGCTCAACAAGTTTCAGAACTGCAAAAATACAGCCCCTCTGCAGACACTAAACCAGCTGATTAATCCTCATTTTTGTTGGTTTTTTGGGGTTAAGTGAAATGTATTCTTAGAAACAGAGTTTCACAGAACTCTGTGAAACAGATGCAGTTCAGCAATTTTTTACAGCAGCTGTTACTATTAAAAACCCTCATCACCAGTGACCATCTAACAAAACATTCTTACAGCCAGCCTAAGAAAAAAGAAGGGACAGAAGAAAGCACACAGGACAGGGAGTATCCAGAACACCACTGAGATTCCTTTCAGACTGCTCCTGCCAACCAAACCATGGAATCATAGCATGAACTGYTCAAGCAGGACAGATTGAAGTGGCTTGGGTGGCCATGCAATGGGTGAATCTGCTTYCCAACTCCTCCAGCTATAGCAGAAAGACAGGAAAAGTCCAAAACAAMGTCTCAAGCTTGGCAAAGTGACAAAGCCGGCAGGAGAAGCTTCCCRCTATGCAAGGGACAGTGGGAGGCTGCTTTTGAAACAAAAATACACTCTTGTTAAAATGAAGAGATTAAATATCTAATGGACAAGTCAATGGAGGAAATCAATGATGCATTAATAGCTTCAATCATTCTCAAAGTATTTGCACAGTCGGCATTCAAAGATACTCTTTGGGGGAAAAAAAAAACCTCACAAAAAAACCAAAACAAACCACAGATCAAAGTATTATAAAAAAAATAGTAACTTACTTATTTAAAGTCTACCTCTACCGATACTCACCAGCTCCCTGCCTCGCATCCCCACAAGTTGTGTCTAATCTGGAAAAAGCCATCTAATTGAAAAAYTCCAAGTTTTAAGCCTCTCCAGTACCATGTCTCTCCCTCTGCACAATAACTAGGAATGAAGAAATGGAAAAGAACACTGAGATTACCATGGGAGATCACTGCAAATTTGTCTCCAGAGACAGTCTTTATTTGGGAACAGAAGTATATGTATTTACTGTGTTTAAATGCCAATAGCAATTCCACATCTCCGTTATAGCAATTCCACATCTCCGTTTTGCTTTGGCAAAATTTAAAATAAGAGCAAAAATTATCAGCAACTGCAGGCAGCACTGACATTGCTGTGACTGAGAACAATCAGGCTTTACAAGCCATTGAGAGTGAGGGTGGGGGTGTGGGGAGAACCACATACCCTTCCAGAAATGTGCTGATAAAATAACATATTGTCTTCTTCAATCCAAGACATCAAAACCAATTGTCTCTAATAACTCTTGATAGGGCAACAAACCACTGCAAAAAGTCACAAACATGGAGCCACCCTTTTCTGCAGCATGAATTCTCTAAAATACAGCTCATTATTTTATCCAAGTCTTTGCAAAAATCAAAATTTCCCAGTAGCAGCTCTGCAAGTTTTTAGAACAGAGCTGAGATTCACCCTCCCCTCAGCAATAAAGTTCACCTTGGCTGTGGAGGTCTGAACACATGGTGCAATTCTCACTGATGTTCACTCTCACCAAGAGCTSTTCTATCTCAACTTTTTCAAACCTCAGACTCCTTCCCTGAGTCAGGTCTCCTTTTTTTCCCCAACAACCTACATCCTCTGGAAGAAATCTCCTTCTCCCTGCAGCTTCTCTCACCCACGTTTGCACAATTCATAGTGAAAAAGAAGAGAAGCAGAGAAGAGAACAAGCAGACAAGGTCAGGTCCTTCCACAGAGGGATGTGGAAGGTACAGCAAGTTTTGCAAAGGGGGTTTCACATCCTTAGGTGGGAAGAGACCTTAAAGATCATCTCATTCTACCTCCCTGTCATGGGCAGGGACACCTTCCACTAGACCAGGTGACTCCAAGCCCCATCCAACCTGGCCTTGGACACTTCCAGGGATGGGGCAGCCACAGCTTCTCTGGGTAACCTGTGCCAGGGCCTCACCACCCTCACAGGGAAGAATTTCTTCCTAATACCCAATTTAAATCTACCCTCCTTCAGTATGAAGGCATTCTCCCTTGTCCTAACAGCAGCTACAGGTGGTGGCAGAACAAGACAGGCAGTTCATGAGTGCCTGCAATTGTCAGTTCTATATCCCCACAAAACCTGCAAGGATAAGGYAAAAAATGCCCCCAAAATATGAGCTACACAGTGACAGGTATTTCTCACTTCTTACACAACATTCTTGAAGAACAAATTAAGTTTGCTGGAGTTCATCCAGTATTTTAAAGTGCATTCAAAAGAAAAAAAAAAAAAAGTGAAATTTTAATTTATGTCGAAGGGCTTTAATAAGGAAGTATGTGTAGATTATTCTCTCTTCTCCCACTGTTCTCCCTCCTTCAGGACACAGGCAATTTTCTCCATAAATGTGCAAGGAAAGACATACTAAAACCTGGTTTTGAGCTGCAATTTGAGCCTGGGGGGGAAAAAAAAAAAAAAAAAAAAAAAAAAAAAAGACAAGAGGCTAAATTCAGAAGATGGGAAATCTGAACCAAAAGATTAAAAAAACCTGCACAAATGATGCCATTTCTAGTAAGGAGTAAAGCCTTTGTGGCTAACACACAGCAGCGAGTGCCAGCCTGGCAGATCTCAGCCACAAGGAGCTTTCAGCAGCCTAATTGCCTCCCTTAAATGTTGAGTGAATAACCCAGCATCCAGACAAACAGGAAATTCATTGGAAACTGAACAAGAAACAGCCAGTGGCTCATTCTGCAGRTTTAATGTGCTTTTAAATGAAATGAATGATAAAGAGATTACAGCTTCCTAATCAAACCACACGTTTTAAAGATGAAAGGGAGGGTRGAAGGGGGAAGTCAGGGAGACTGAGGATGGGAGGCTAAAATAAGATGAGGTATCTAAAACAGATTAAATGGGGCAAAACCAAAATAAATGTGCACTTGGGTTAGTATTTCCATATCCTCCTGGTCCTCACACAGGACACCGCAGTCCTTCACCCAGTGTGAGCAAAGCTGGAAATACAGATGCCATCTCTCTAGAAAAATAACTTAGGGGTGCATATAAGAGACAAGTGCATTTCTATAATCCTGTGTTCAGCACAGGGAGGAAATGCTGTTTGCACCTGCAGAACATCCATCTCACTTCTGATCATTGTTACCACAGCCCTTAGTTCCCGGTTCTTGCCACGGGCTCTGCTGGGAGGTTAGAGGATTTTCTTGTCAACACCAAGTACAAAGAAAAACACATCAGATCTCAGYCTCCTCTGCACCTCTTGTTTTAGGAGGATTTCTAGCCAAAAGATGCTAAAAAGACAAAAGAACAAGTGTCTTCTCACACAGCTTACTTGCTGGTGCACTGCAGAAAGAGTACATAATTCATTAGTAAGCTAATGAATTTCCTATTTTATTGTAGGATACTGCCAAGTTAAAATAACAAAATACTGCTATTACTCTGTTAGTGAACTATCTTATCTTTGTAAGTAAGAAAACATGCTGTTAACTGACAGTAATTGCAGCTTTGGCTACTCTGCAAGGTACCAGAGACTCAGAGGTATCCACTTCCCTCATTCTCAATCACCCCCTGCCGATATCAAATTTACCCATTGCAGCTCTATTGATAATTCTTGAAGTCTGGAATAGGTTTATCACAGGTGCCAATATGATAAAAGAAGGACTCAGATATTAATCTTTAACTAAAGGCTTTCTTTACCAAGAAGGTCAGCCAACCAAAATGACCACTTAAAAAAAGAAAACCAAACAAGAAAACCCCCCCACCTTTCTCTAGGACAGGATAATTTGTTTTCTTCTCACCTGTTTAGAGCTTGAAATATTAGAACACTTCCTTAAGGGCTTAGTACTAAAAATACAAGAGGTACAAGCCGTGTTGCCTCCCCTGCTTGTCACCTTTCCAGGGAACTGCGGACTTGAGACAGCTCTGGCCACCAAACCAGCTTGGCCCCTTCAAAAGGGAGGAGTCCTACCCTCCATGTGCCCCTGTCATCTGTCTCAAATCACTCCTCGGTACTGGAGCATTCCTCTTCCATTCCTCAACAACAAGGACAAGTGAACTCTGGAGTAGAGGAGATTTTTTTTCTGAAAAAAATCTGGTGGCAGCGAGAGGTCAYACTGCTCTCACTGAGAGGCGATACTGTTTTAGGAATATTATGAAACCACTYCAGCACAAAATAAACAGAACCAACTGTTTTGTCTGCAGACTTCTGGGAGAGGACAGTGCAGAGCTACCCTCCACCTGGAGGGATCCTCCCAGCAGGAACTGACAATCTGAGAGGCCAGACTTCTTAGCTCCTGCTTGTGAACAGCAAAAGAAATTTGCTRGTCTCTGCCTTTCTCCTCCTGGAATCTCCCTTTCCCCCCACCACAGACCAGACACATTTAATGGCTGTGACTGCATACGAGGTTGTACTTTTGCTGTTGGCATTCAGCTGCCAGAAATCTACTCTTAATCCCCAAATTTGGAATTGGTAAGGAAAACAGAAGAGTTCAGAACCACAGGAGGATCTTGTAATTTGCTCTCTGAAATAACCCTGAAAGCCCACAGCAGTCCACGTGCAAAGGAATGCGTTTTCCCTCAGAAAACCTCAAACGAGCGTTTCAGTCCCATGTCATCATGGGAATCAAAACTGCCCCTTTTGATAACTCATGGATTTACATGTTGGCTGTGTGAGAGTCTGAATAGGCAGTCTAGTGAAGCAACTGTTTTTMCTTTAGCAGAACAGAAAGGCAGTTGTTTCAAATTGTATCACACAACTCTTCCTCATGGCCCTTGCGTTTTAGAGTAAGTGAGAGGAAAAAAAAGAGCTACAAGATATAGTAGCCCAAAAAAGCAAATCCCATTTCACACCAGATTCTAGGTGTGTTACCCAATGATACTTTGTGATTTTTCCCTCATATTACTGAAGAAATTAAGAATACCTTTAAGCATGAGCAACAGTTGCCTTGTTTGTTGGAGCAGAGTTGACCCAACCCCTCCTTGCTTTCTTGTCAGTGGGGCTGTGAGTCACCAACCAGTCGACAGAAAAACGTCAGCTGAGTGTTAGGCCAAAATTGCTCAAGTTTTTCTAAGAGGGGCTAAATCAGACATTTGACAGGCTGCTGGAATGCAACCAGTGCAAGCAATAGGCAGACAAAAGTTTAGTTCCCAAGAGAGAAGCCTGCCCCACCAGCATAAAACAGCTCTGGGGTTCCATTTCCATGCAAGGCAAAAGGCACTCTGGACCCCTAGAGTGTGGTTTCCCATGCTAACTCACCCCTGGCCTGTCAATAACCAGCAAGAATAATCTGTGCAAAATGGTTTTGTGTAAAATGACTGCTTTAAAGCAGCAGSGGTAGGATGAGAGATGCCCACAAATCCTCTCGTGCTTTTACTCCCCTGAATAAAAGTACAAACTTGGAATTTGAGTGAGTGGACAGTAGAGACTGTCCCCTTGGCAGAGAGAGAAGAGAAGGCTTGGCTTCTTAGGGCCTGCAAATCTTTCTAATTCTTCACATTCTGAAAAAAGAGAGCAAATAAAAGATACCCTAAAAAACATCACTATCAAAAAGGTAAGAATTTTGATCTGAAAATGAACAAGATGTCACCASTGCTGCACGTGGGGCAGCAGTAAGGAAGGGAAGCACACAGACAAAAGAGACAGGATGAGAAATACCATGAACTACAGAAGAAGGAAATGAGAGAAAAGGAAGAAGAGAAATAATAAAGCCAGACTGGTTGTTTTGGGAGTGGAAGAACAGATGAAATATAGGAAGTGTCATAAGCAAACTGCATATTACTRTTTCTTTCCTATAAAAGCACAGGGGACAAGATCATACAGGTATTTTCCACCTCAGCTAATAAGCACATATCCCCTGGCTAGTAAGTGCCAGGTGTATTTTTCCTATGACTCGAGGAAACGCTTGTATAAAAATTAAAAATAAWAGGGAATGCTCACTTAATCTGCCATGCAACCTGAGTCCCCACTTATAAATGGCAGGGGCTGGAGACAATGAGAAATTGCTAGATTACAGAGGCCTCTACAATGCAGTGAGCAACAGCTGAGGGGTAAAGTTGGAACACCACCAGCGGGCTTCAGAATGCCAAATTAAGTTTGCTTGCACAGTTGTTGCTAATAAAAACCACAAAGCCTTTCTCTCTGTGTCCGCACTGCCTCATTCATYCCACTCCATAATGCTGAAACACAACTCAAATCAATAGAAGAGCCTCAGGAAAAAATCCTGTCTCCAACACCTTCCAGTATTCCCTGCAATCAAGTGAACAGAGCTGCTGCAAAGCCAGATATGGCTTCACCTTGGATCTTTCACCATGGAAGTGTGATCAAGCCCATTCCTGACATGGGTGGGAGTTGCCACTCCAAGCACCAAARACAAAACATCCCAGCAGGAGAGGCACTTCCAAAAGGTGTCATTTCAAGCCAATGAAGTCATGACACACAATCAGACACAGGAAAATATTTTCCTACTGTCTCACAGATAAGCAGAACTTGCTAATGTTTATTAAGAGGTCTGTTGGGAGCTACAAAATGATTTCTTCATTTTTTAAAGGCACAAACTCCTCCCCAAGCATGAAGGGCTGTCCTGCGACTCGCAGAGCACATGGAAAGCAATAATGTGCACTGAGCTACAGAAGCTGCTCTGTCAGAACTCGGTAATTACATGAACGAACTGATCTATTAACTGAGTCTAAATGCAGCCCCTCAAGGGGCTACAGCTCAGTCACCAGCACTCTGAAAGGCACAGTGCAATTCCAAGAACCGCGACGGCAGAAGGGAACACCAGACGTGTGGTTATCAGCAACAAGGAATTACCTACTTAYGGAATAATAAATTGTGCTATTAAAAAAGAAATACATTACGCTACGAGGAACTTCATTTCACACAGGCCACATTTAGAAGCACATCAGTTAACTCTAATTTGCCTTAATAGAGCAGATTAGCAATAGAAATTCTCAGCTTGCCTCTAAATCGAAGGGTTTCCCAACTGCATTAGCAAAGTGAAAATCACAGAGCTGCACTTCCTAACTGTTTTATTGTTGGGAAAATGATTCTGAGTTTAGAAAGCAGCTTCTCCTGCAGAAASGAAGATGTATCAGGGAATTATTCAGCCCAACAGCCCTTTGACAGTCAAYCCTACCAGCCATTGTCCTCTGCACAGGGAGAGTAACTACTGGGATACAATGCATTTTGCAGAGCAAACTGATCCCAAGAGCCCCCAATAAAATTGTGTTATAGCCTAAAGATCATCTTTCAGAGAAACACRTGTTCCTGACTGCTCTCTTGTGTAAACAACACTCTAAAATAGTTATTTACTTTCACAGGTCAAGCTCACCAAAATTAATCACACAAAATATGTGCATGCTTTCTATAACTTCATAGTCCTATATATGGTTCTGCAGAGCAGAAAATATTTGGGGAAATACTTAACTTTGCTAAAGAATATCACAATTCCTTCTTTTTATAAGTAGCCACCATAGATATCATCAAATCCATGCATGGCGCTCAYGCCTGTTTAAACACCCTGTGGCACAACAAACTGATCTTCACAAAGAGCAGCCCTCCTTGCAYCCAAGACATGTTACAGATTGTTCTGTTTGTTTAACAGTAGTTAGAAAAAAGGAAACACTACTCCTTTACTTACCTCTCCCCATTACAACAGGGAGAAAGAGAAGAAAAAAAAGTACAGATAAAAAAGCACAGAGCAGGAGCTGCTCTATCTATATTATATGCAACACACAGGAAAAGCCCTTTAAGGAGGATTATTTGCATGTAGCAGAGTCCAAGAAGTGAAAGAGCAAACATGAGGAAGGCTGCACAGTCAGATGTGATGCTGCATTCTTTACAAACGCCATCATTTTATTACATTCCTCTTCAAGGAATTAGGCAAAGCTGCAGTACTTGTGAAGATGAACAAAAGGAAAAAGGRATAAAGAAATGAAGGTGTGGCAAACCATAGTCAGAAACCAAAATTACTCACAAAGACACTCTTGTAAGTAAACATGCTTTGTTGCCTGCTTTTTATTTTGCATCTTTGACACACTTCTCTGCTTATATTTGAGCATATGTTTGTTTTTTCTTTATAAAAAAAAAGAAAACTGCACACAGCTCAGATTGTGCTTGTGAAAGTGTAATTCTGTATGAGCAGGGAACAGCCACAGGCCAAGTCAGCAACTTTCAACACAGCTGGCATCAGGGATTCCACAGACTATGGTCCTTTTGTTACCAGAGCTGAAGGACGTCAAATATTTCGCTCATTTGACTAGCACATGTTGCTCCACYGTACTTGGATTTTATGCAGTCTAAGCTTTCAGTCTGAAATAGAGAGGAAGTTTTCAAAATGTGTAATTTTATATTTCCAAAYGAGACTGAAGGATCAAACATTAGTCTACCACAGTAAACAACCTGAAATGATTGCTCTGACAAGATGTTCATGTTCTAAAATTATTATCATTGGGTTTGTAGTAAAGCAGGATACTTGAATMAAATTTTGTTTTTAATCAGCCGTTTTTAGCAGATTCTCTCCAGAAGAAAACATAGAGAAGATGGAAAAGCCACACAAGAATATGTGTGAAAGATCAGATATAAAAATCATAGCAGCAGATCTTAAAGGGAAAACTTTTAATTGAACAATGCTGATTGTAAATTAAAACAGAAGTTGAAAGAAAAATGTCACTATACACTGTCAAGCTCACATGAAGTAACACTTATTTACGTAAGAGATCTGCTGAAATGTCACACCTGGGGCTGCGCTCAGACAATGTCCCCTGGCAAGAAGTGCTTGCAAAGGAAGCAGCTCCTGCTTCTTTCTATCTTTGTGTTTTCAGGGGGAAAACCCACRCTAAAAATCACTTCCTTTCTAACATAGTCACTGTCAATTATTGTTTGGAGTAAATAACATCATAAACACAAAGACCACTCCTTATGTTACTGAGAACAACCGTCTCCACACGTCGTTATTTGGCACAAGAAGCCACAATCATAAATTACACTTTTATTACACRTGGTTTTCCTTTTATCTTCAGTTATGCTGCACCACCATCCAGGGTTATTTGGGAGACTCACACTCCAAGATCCCAGGGACTCTCTTACAGTCCATTAGGCTTTTCTCCTGCATAACACAATTCTGGAGCTTCCCACTAGTCATCCTTGGGCCAAATCCAGGTATCGTGTTCACGATCCAGCTTCTCTCCGAGAGGAACGTACACATGGCACTTAGACCAGAGATACTTCAGACCCCATCCATGGACAAAAGTCACAAAACAGGAGCTGGGTGTGCATGAACATCTAGTCAGAAACCTTCTGGGATTGCTGCCAGTAAAGAAATAATCATAAGAACAGGTTTATTCAGCAAGGAAAATTATACCAGTWATGCAGGTGGCCTTCTTGTCCTGTTCCCTAGTTACGCACTAAATCTAGACTGGGTTTAAGGTACAAGGCTGACTCCTGCATGGCACTGCCTTCATAAAATACATACAGAAAACACCAGCTTGAAAACTAAAAATGAAATTCCAGATAGCTGYAAGCATGAGTGTAAAACAATGAGGAGGTGGAAGAGAAAGGGATATGAAYACTTCTCCGAGGCTAAATATCAAGGCAACTGTCGAGGGAGGTTCTCCTTTGTGCAATCTCTCCTCGGTGCAGAGGAACACTTCAAAGCTAAGCTACCACTCRCTGAAATTCTTCAATTAAATTGGAGCAGATACTTTGAAATGAGCTTCAAATTACATAGATTGGCCCTCCAGGCTCCTTGTAAAATTTCTTTATTTAGATAATCAATAAAATAATAAAGRACTGGAGAAAAAGTGGCAAGACCAGCACAAATCTCCTACTTAAAAAAATAAAATCCACAGAAAAAAGACACCCACAGTAAAAATAACCACCAAACCCCACACTTTAGCCTTTAGAAGTCATCTTTCTGCTGCTCTGAAACAATAGGGCTGTGTTCTCTTTGAGAGATGTTTTATTTCAGCCACCACACCCAGTTCTGGGAAGGGCAGGACGATAGCCRCTGATTTGTTTGCAAGATGGTGCAAGGTGAACTCAAAGTTACTGCATATGTATCCAGTTCAATTTATTATTTTTAAAATTTCACACTAGTAAATATGGAGACAAAATTCACTCATGTTAAAAGAAAAAGGTTGGATGAGGTAAAAAGTTATCCTACASCAGCCACAGATTAAAATCCAAAGGAACACTGCAAAGGAGCACAGCAGAGCTCAGGAACAGCCACAGGGCAGCTGCAGGCAAAAGAGCCAGGGCAGAGTCCCTTGGGATCTGTGCAGTCTCTGAGTGAGCAGGGCACAGGCCATGGCAGCCCAGGAAACACCACAGCACAGATCTCACCACACTCAGCCTTAACTGGCACGAGCTTCAAAGCAAGGAAAAATTCTTCCCTCCACACATTCRAGCCTCAACCTTTGCAAAATAACACCCTACACAGAACTCTTCTTCAGGAGGGAACAAGTCAAAAATCAGATTTGCTTTGCATATAATACCTTGAGTTTATTTTTACTGGTGACCTAGATAGACAAATTATACAAATCCAGACTAAATCAAAATAAACCAGTGCATGCACTGGGGCGAGAGTGTGTCTAATATTTAAGTTGTACATCACATGGTACATCAGGTACTTTACCCAGACTGAGGACCCGAAGGGGACAAGCAGAAAACCTTTTTAAAAGCCCGTTGTGTTACGATCACCAAGCTGGACGCTTGGCTAGAACAATAAAAGGATTTCAGCCAAGCCAGCATTRCTTCCTCTAAACCGTCTTTTAAAAATTAAACTCTGGAAAGATAACAACAGTCATGCTCGGAGCTATTTATAGCAGAARCATTACAGCAGCTAAAAATGCTAAAAAGAAGTGGTGGGAAAGGAAGGAAGGTAGCTTAAAAGAAAAATAAAGAAGGATGGCAAACCTGTCATGTGTCAGTGACTTCATGTAGTGCTCACAGGACAGGGAAGGTAGAAGCACATAAGGTCTGTGGACAACCAAAGTCCCAAACCCTRAGAAACAGTCAAAAACACACAGAAGACCAAAAAATGCTGCAAGAAACCATGATGTATGAGTAATGTGCAAATTAAGCGGACAAATTAAGAAATATTCTCACCCTGTGTTTTATCCCAGCTGAGAGCACAGGGGGAAATCTATCCTGCTCCCACACTCACAKCAGGCTCTCAAAGCCCTGCCTAGACACAGCTCAGGTACTGGGCTGTTTCATTCTAGGCTAAAGGAGAAGGCTGCAYTCAGCAGTGATTTTAGCAAGAGGACTGTAAGCCTGAAGAAATCCCAAAGCCATTGAGCCCTGTGAGGAGCAGCAGAGTGAGCTGCCAGACTCCCAGAGCAGCTGAGGAAGAAYCTTGTTTTCATATGTAATCTATACTTGTGTTTTCTCGTCATATTATTTTCTTTCTAACCCTATAATCAAACATTTAGAAGCTACTTCGACAGCACACATACTACTTTGTCCTTCTATTCCTAAACTTTGGCTAGTAATCAGGTGATCCGACAAGGGCAAGCTWCTCATTTGTTTGGGAGTGGCAAATCGATGAACGGAGGAAATTCACAGCACCCTTTGCCCAGCACTAAATCAGGTTAGTAGTACCTTCCCTTCTAGCAGGACTGGCTGTGCCTTGGGCTGTATCTTTGGGGAACCCCCTCCTCCTGGGATCAGCAGTAAAATACCAAGAGAAAAATATGAGAAGCCCCTAATTAATGAGGCTTTCCAACACAGCAGAGCATGTGCATAAACTGCCTTCCAACACTGACCTAGTCATAAATCCACCAGAGGATCCGGCACAGGCTGGAGGATGCAGACAGATCCAGCAGCATGAAGTGACCCTAGAAATCACTGCTGCCTCCCTGTCCTCCCCCAAATACCCTCAATCATTAAGGCTGGAAAAAAAGGGRCTATTTTTTACTGTACATTCAAGTAGCTGTGAATTTATAACTTCTCAAACCCATACACACTAGCAACTGTCCTTATTTTAAAGATTCCTCACAGTTGCTAYAAGCCAGGAATAAAATAGATATGAAAGTACTGTAAAAAGCACTGTAACAATAAAACATGTCAGCAGAASAGATACTGGAAAGAGGCAGAAAAGTTTTCATGCTTACTCATGCTAGTTACACAGTAAGATGGTTTTCCCCTAACATTTGTAAAACCAGCCTGTAAAATTGGAAAATAAAATTTCACCATCTGTGAAATCAGCCCAAATACCAGGGACTCTAACCTGAAACAAAGTTCAGCTCCATGCTAGGTAGGTTAAAAAAGCAGTGGGTTTGGTTCACCGAGGATGCCTAATCAAATGGGACAGCACTCAAACAAATGTCCCCCCAGGCTGCAGCACATTATCGTTCTTTATTCTGCATGGGAGAAAAAGAATCCTTGAGACTGGTAAAGAAAAGGAGCTGGGATAAGCACTTGATCACAAAAATAAAACTCAAAATTTAAACAGACAGCTGAAATCAGGAAAAAAAATTATAAATATGTCCTTCTGAGAGAGAGAGAACAGTGCTCGTTCTCCTCTGGGCCTGGAAGTTAACCTGCATGTCACTTTTCCCTGTACTTTGTCTCAAACAACAGGTGCAGCCAGGTGGGATATTGTTATGAGTCCATAATAAAATGYCATTTATGCCTGCAAATACTAATATTCATCAATTCTTCCTGCAGATAAAACAGTAAATGTTTGCTTCCACAAATGGAGGCGATGTTATTTAACCATGATACTATTCTAGTAAATCCGAGACAGATGGGCCAGGATTCAGGGACAACTGAAGTTGCTGTGTTTATGATAAGGGAATTAGAGTGACAGAAAGCCTCTTGCTGGGAAATGTGGGATCTGGTAGATTTGCATTTGCTTCATAAAGATGAATRTTCTACAAATACACCATTCAAGGTCATTGAGACAGAACGGTTTGGAGGTAATGGGTCCACCCTAAAAGAGGGGACCCAAATTTCGAGGTAATTATTCTACAAGGCAACATCTACAGAGTCCAGCAGGTCACTGCAAACAAACCTGATGTAATTTTTTGACATATCCTGTTTATTTCTCAGTTTCTGGAAAAGTAAGAGTTTGGGGATAAGGAAGAGAGTAGGAGAGAAAATACTCCCATCTCTCAGATCAGTGGAATAAGAAATAGAGGAAAAATGTATTCAAAGTTAAATCTGAAAAATATTTTTCTTGTGAATGTTAGCAGTGATACTGATACCAAAAAGACACAGAATAACTAAAACTTTTCCATCTCATAATATCAAAACACTGTTGAAATGAAGACAGGATTTAAATGTACTGTACCTCCAGCTTGGCTACTGGTTACCCAAGTTGTTAGGGYTTTTTGAGCCAGCAAAGAAAGAGTCAAAGGTGTTAACAGAAAAGTCAGACCTGGTATCCTGTGACCAGGAAAGCCAAATTTATCCCCTCCAAGCAAATGTTGACAGAACCATTACTCAGGCAAGGCTTCAGATAAGTCACGACTGAAGTCTTAAGCCCCAACATAATGCAGGGGTCCCTGCTCTTGGTTCATCTAACAGCCATTAATACACTGGGGGAAGGAGAAACAAAAGAATATAAAAGATAAAAAGAGAGCTTGCATGCACTATTGCTACAAAAAATAGATGCACACAGGCTACATTARGATGATGTTAAAAACCTGGCAATTTTCTAATGAGCCTGTATTTTAATTATGCTATCTGAAAGAATGATCAGACTAAAAGGCTGCAGGGCAAAARTGAAAACATGAAGAAACCAATCACATGTACATTAACTAAGGCAGCTGCCAAAACTTACTTACAATGTTTAATTGGACAAGAAAAGCTAGGGTAAAATTTAACCTAAGTGACCAGGTTTTCTGAACAGAATCTGTAYTATTTCAAGCATAGCAGATGCTGTGCATCTTTGCATCCCACTGTCAGTCTGATTTCTAACTGAGTACCTTCAAACCCCAGCTCTGGTGATCAGATCTTGCTGAACTTCTAACAGGGAGTTTTATTTTCYCACTTGAGAAAAATCTTTGAGCACAATAACAAAGCAGTTCTTTTACACTCTCTTTATTTCCCACTTAAGCATCACCCTGTGAACTTCAGCCTGCTGATAATAATAACACGAGTGTTACTAAAGGCTTACAGCCTGCAAGAGGAAAGACAGCCCTTTTTTTTGGATGTATTTGGAGTAAACGAGGAAGAAGCTGAGATATTACAAGCTGAAATCAAGGACAGAAAAAAAACCATGGAATGAATATGTGTTGCATAGCTTAAAGTAAGCAAAAAATATTGCTTCCTGATGGTCAACCTTCAAATCCAAGGAAAAAAAAAATAGATGTCTCATTCCAACAGGAAATGAAGGTCAAAACCACTGAAATCAACAGCTTAAACATTTGAGATGGGAAAAATAAACATATTGTTATTGATGTTCAGAGGGACAGGGTCAACAGGCAGCAGCAGCTTCCTACACCACTTGTTAGAAACACGGCAAGTTTAAAAGGTCGTAATATTTGTATGTATTTATGCCTTCAATGATTCTACAAGACAAAATTACMACTAACCTAAAATGGCAAAACAATGAACAGCTCAGGCTTAGCAAAAAAAACCTTCTAAGCCTGTTTTCATCACATCTCCTGATTTAATGGTTGGTGTGACATGTCAGAAGTAAACGAGCTTCTTTGTGTAATTATCATGTCTCCTGCTTGATCTCTGTCTTCCTCAAACTCTGTTAAAAGAGCAAAATGTTGCTTAAAATTCAAGTCAGTCCAAGAAGCGTTTCATCTTTACAGTAAAACCTGTTTCTTCTGGCCTTATCAGTATTTTCATTAGAAGTGCTTTTAGCTCCTATCTTCCATTTTACCACTTGTATCCACACTGATGTTGAAACACTGTCAAAATGTGCAGCAGGTTTAAGTACTGCTATTTTCTTCCTCTTTTTTTTTTTTCAAAAATTTTCTTAGAAACAATTTCTTCCTGCAGCAATGAACCTGTTCTGCATCAGACTGGAATTCCAAAGCCTCTTTGTTTACTTCTTCATTTGAACATAATCCTTCAAATCCCTGATTTTCAAAATAGTGAAGCTCTGAGAGTATGCAATTTCTTAATCAGCTGTCACTGGAAAAGGCTCAAGACAGCAATAATGCTGACATTTACCAGCAACYGGGTAGCTTCCAAAAGGAGAAAGAGTAAAATCAAATCATACTAGACTTTGCTGTCTATCCTCAGTTCTAACAGATATAATCACTGCCTAAGTGTCATACATTGTACCCATGCTTTATTTCTGTTACAAAGGTTTCAAGAGGAGTTTTTGACAATTATTACATTATTCTTCTRTGGGTTTCTTAGGTCAGTAAATTTAGCTAGTGCACTTAATGCATCTTTAAAAATAGGTGTGTCCCATCCCCCCACCAAAGCCCAAACAGCAGGGGCAAGTGAAAGATGGGATATGAGGGGGAACCACAGGTGGAAAAAGAGGTTAGAAAAATCAGTTTCAWACACTAGAATTGCTGATTATGCGAATATATTGCTGGAAAATTTTGACTTCAAATGCTTGCCTAGCCTTCCCATACACAGCTTTCACATGTCTTAACCAGCATGCTGCAGCTCTTCTACRAGCTGACAACGAGCTTGGGAGAGTGTGAGACACAAAAGAAACCACTCAAGGCATGAGGACAAATATTTCAAGCTACTGATGGGAAAGAAAGTCAAGAAGCAGGAGCTTTGGAGTAATCATGGACAACATATGGAGCATGAGATTGTTATGGAAACTGAGCCAGTACTGAAAACAGGTCTTGGATGCAAACAAGGGATCTCAGAGGAAGTATGTTATGACCATACCTAGATCAGCAAGATGTTTTTTGACATTTCTGGTSCTGCTCATGAGCTGTGAGTGAAGAAAAGCAATATCAGAATGCTGAGCTGCAAGACTAACCCTATGTGATGTGACAGCCTGAAACTACAAGAAGCTGGAAGCAGTTTTGGGTTATAAAATCATAGAATGGTTATAAAATCATAGAATGGCTAGAAAGGACCTTGAAGATCATCCAGTTCCACGATGTCATAAGAAAAGATACTGGAAACCACTCCACCACGTCGCTCCAAGTCCCATCCAAACTGGCCTTGAACACTTCCATGGACAGGGCAGCCACAGCTTCTCTGCAGCCTGTGCCAGGGTCTCACCACCCTCAAAGGGAAGCATTTTTTTTCCTACCATTTAATCTAAACTAACTCTTTTCCATTTTGAGCCCGTTTCCTCTTGTCATACCATGTCCACATCTCATGCCCTTGTAAATAGACTCTTCTCCATCTGTCTTCAGGATTCCCTTTAGGTACTGAAATGCCACATTTAGGTCACCCCCAAGCCTTCTCTTTTCCAAGCTGACCAATTCCAACACTCTCAGCCTTTCCTCAAAGCAGAGCTTCTCCATGCCCTTGGTCATCTTGGTGACTCCTCTGGTCTCATTCCAACAGCTCCACATCCTTCCTGTGCTGGAACCAGCTCKGCACAGACCCCTAATGCCAACAAATCTCTGCTGTTGAACAGTGCCCTACTCCTACTTTCTAGATTCCCACAACCTTTCAGTCACAGCATCAGCAGAACAAGAGGCTTTACTTATTATTGTCAGCAAATAACACACATACCAAACCAAGCGCTGCAGCACCAGTCGCGTTGTTCGAGGTGTTGGATGTTTGCTATAGCAAATTGTTTTTCAGACAGTTGAAAGATTAAAATACAATGCGATGTGACTCCTTCGCACTGACTACCAAATAATATTAGAAACTCAAAGGTCTCAAAACCCCCCCAAGTGTTTTCTGGGAATATCCCAAAGRCATTGAGAGAAACTGCTGAAGCAACATAACCTGTAACATGAAATTGAAGTGGAAATACCTATAAGCATTCTTGTAAAGAGATCATGCATGGCTGATTTGGATAAAGGCTGCTGTGAAAGACCAGATAACCTACTGAAATATTCAGCTGCTGAGGATATGAGGGAAGGAGAGGATATGATTAAAATGTTTATTATGGTAATCATAGAAATTAATTTGAAAAAAWAAGCTSCCACTACACAAGCCTCATAATGAGCTTATAGCCTAAACACTGATGCTTTGTCAGATTAAGCAGACTTTCTTCCTTTGTATTTTCTGATGTGATATAGCTACATGCTGTTTTTTTTCTCTTTAAAAGACATCTTCTTCAATATTCTATTACTAGAGAAATAGGGCTGAAAGRCAGAAGTGTCAGCCTTTGAAAGGCAACAGGATTTAAAAATGAACTGAGGGGTAAAAATGTCTAGTTATCTGTTAATATGAGACCTTTTTTAATTTTTTTTCAAGCAAGTTAATGTCATTTTGCAGTTCAGAACATGCCAGTGTTGGGTTACAGAGATAACAGGATTTACATGATCATGACAATTTTCAAAATACCCCATCACTGTTACTAAATTTTACTTGTCCTGCAGACAAGTCAAAGCAATTTTCGACTTGTCAGAAATGATAAACCAGTTGTTGGGTGACACTGACAGGTGGATTTGTCAAATCTCCCTTGAAGAGCTTCAGTCTCTGCTTTCAGGCTGCCTGTGAACTCCTGAGAGTGGAGTAACACAATTGATTAAGGGAAGGATTAGGACAAGTTTGGATTTTTAGGGCTACTGCCTATTTCTCCAGCTTCCCTGATTACTTTCCTTCCTGCTTTACCATCCAAGTGGGTGCACAGCATCAAGCTGCTGCTGGGTTTTATTCTAGCACTTCACCCACAGAATTCCAGTTAAAAGTAGAACAGTTTAAAAAAAAACCTCCAAACCACATGCTGCATTTGAAAATACATCATTTGGCTTATAAATACCAATTTCTGTTTGCTCCAAGACAAAGACACCTCAAAAAGTGTAAAAATCAACCCCCATTTTTGCTACCCATTCTGTTTGACACTATGTAAAGTTACTAAAAAGAAACAACTGGTGTTTGAGTGAGAGCCAAGAAGCCATGGCAGAGACACGTGAATGGAAGTTCATACCTTGTGCTTACCAGCCACAAAAACATCCACTTACAGTAAAGGTGGAGATGTTCTACAGAAWTACTTTAAGTGCTGACATTAAACAAGGTTGACAAGACAACTAAGGCAAACTGGTTCCCTTTTTAGCCCTTTCTTCAAAAAATAARTGAGAATGATGTTAATATTCTGTCTTGGGCGGCACTTCTAAAAGGGACAAAATTGGGCTTAAGAGCCACAGCAGGAGTAGCAAAGAGAGACTAATTTGGAACAATAACAATATAGAGATAAAATACAAGAAATTAGAATTTATTAAACAAGAATTTATTTTCTCTCTCAGTCAGCAAGGAATGCTAAAGAATTTGCAGGTTTCAGATGGAGCATTGCTTTTGGTGTGTCCTAGGATAACATTTGTACTGTCCTCTAAATATCCACATCACAATCTCAAGCTTAAGGACTTTTTTTATATCATTTTGACAGAAAGGTAGTTCCTCCTAATTCCTGAGTTTTTGTAAAGCACATCTTCTTCCTGCACGTTATGCTCAATGTAAAAGGGGAAAAAGACATTTCTAATCACTGACAAAGCCTGAACAAATTGCCCAGCAGCAGCAGTCAGTTCCCTGTATTCCCATTTATCCAGGAGCTGAGTCAGAGCTGTCTTCCCCCACTGGAAGCAGGCAGCATGGAAATTATGACAATCTGTTTCAGAGGCTACAAGATCAACTAAGACCTTTGGTATCAGTGCAATGCAGACACAATTCTAATTCTAATAAAGTCATTTATTGGAGCTGCTAAGTGCAGCTGCTCTTCCCACACTGTACTGTGAGCAGCAAGGGTGAAGCTGAGGGGTGAGGCAAAGAAACCAAGGGGGAAAATGAAATAAATCAGTTGGAAAACAGCTGGACAGTAAAATGGCCAGCCCTTAGGCTGGAGAGCTRCTCTAGATTTACATTACCATTAAGACGAATCTAATTGCCATCTGGGTAAGCAAGCTACATTTTAAAGACATGTGTAAATTAATCTGCAGTTATTTCTAAAGATAAGCTGTCACTTGAATAAAAATCTTGCCAGACAATCCAGAGCAGAGTTGCTAAGTGTCTTTAGAGGCAAAAGGTTTTTTCCCTTGGAAGTGCTGTGATTCCCCAAGAAAAATTTCTGAGGATTTCTTCCTTGCATKAATAATTTATGTGCYTTGGTACTCATAATATTACAGACACAATTATGAACAGGAGATAATTCTTCAATTTTAAAAGTTGTTTCTAATTCAGGCTTCATTTGTGCCACTGTGGAGGAAAGAGAATCATACTAGCCACTCTACCACTTTCTGCTGTCACAGGAAAATTGAGCAAAGCATAGAGCCAGCCAACATCTCTTTTAATCCTAAACCAACAACATTCACATTACAATATGAGTTTCAATAATAAAAAAGTGGGGAAAAAAAAAAAAACCCACAGAGGAATAATACCCACGGTGTCTCATCAGAATATTAAGGAGATTGCAGATTGTCAAAGCTCTGGAATCAGATGCTGATAATTCAAAGCTCCTGCCCAGCTCAGCTTCCAAGCAACAAATGCCTCTGCACGTGTTGGGGAATAGATTTGCATTCATTGTTTCCTATCTGCTGATAAAGGGGAAGATTAAAAAAAAAAAAAAAAAAAAAAAAAAAAAAGAAAGGTATGAAACTCAGTAGCTATCCCTCATGGGTGCTGATGTTTCATTTGCTTTGCTGGATCTTTCAACCAGAAAAAAAAGAACGTCCTAAAAAACTGCAAACCACTAACAGCTTTCACATGCCATGCTGCTGGACTAGCATGGCCTCTTGTACCAAGCTTGCTTCCAACAAAAACAGCACCACCCCACTTTCACCCAGCATCCTGCTGGCAAGAAACATGGAGAAATAACTGCATATCCAGAAAACCACGGGGTCACTCAGCTTGGCACCTMACTGCAGCTGGCACCCCTGTGTCTGCTGAATTCGGCTTTTTCTCCCCAGTCATACGCAGCTCCTGTAACCTCAGAGCCCTGGTAACGCTCAGCCCAATGCCAGAGGTTGCCTTTTGAGGCAAATTACTCCACTGCAGCTACTCTCAGCTGTATTTTTAGCCCCCAGACYCTTCCAGCACTCCATTTACAATAACTCCACCTCATGTCTGTAGCAGCACACAACAGTTAGACACAAGGCATCAAGGGAGGCAGTCAGAATTACAATGCACAACAGTGGGCTACAAGAAAAAGTTTCCCCTCCCTTACCTTTGCTACCTGCAGCACTGGTGAGCATCCCTTGTAGTTCAAGATCTCCATTCACCTTCTGGTAAAGGTTTTCCTAAGAGGGTTAAGGGCACTGAGCATCCAACCCCAGAGGAGCAAAGCCAAGTTCAACTCCAGACCCTAATGGGAGCTGAATGTCACATTTGCTGAAATTCCTTTGACATCAACACCTACAGAAACAATTTCCCTCGTGGTTTGAATTGCAGTTCCAAGCAAAAACTGCAGTTAAAATCAATAGCATGCTCATTTTACAACAGGCACAAATACACAATTCTGGCTACTCTTTGCTGGAAAATAAAAAACCACCAAGGTTCCAGAAAAAGGACTGGAGTAGGTTTTTCTTTAGGGTAATCAGTGTTTCTACCAACTTGACACCCGAGTGAAATGGAGCAGGGGGAAAAGCAGCCAGTTTTACGAGATGATAATTACAAGTGTTTGTGAAATTTCACAATTATTTTTTTCCAATGAGGTGTTAATCCTCCCATAAGACTTAGCTAAATTTCATATATCTGCTGAAAAATGCACATCTGCATCACAACAACTGGTTTTTAAGTGTCCCCACAAAGAAGAAAACACATGCCTCCTGACCCAGATAAAAGGCAAAGGCACCACTAGTTGGAGAGATACAGCTCAGCCTTGAACTCAATCACCCATCAGTGGAAACTACAGAAAAAACCACAAGGAGCTAAGCAAAAGAAGAATACCCTGAAAGAGTAAAAGGCTAAGAATTGGGATGTTGCTTCCTCCAGCTGTGCAAGTGCTTAAGTAACAAGCACATGACCTATTGCAGGCCCCTGCAAGGACAAGAGGCCAATGCAATGCCCTGAAGAGTCACAGGGCTGGCCAGTTCCATCATGAGTAATAAGAGCTCCAAGGAAAAACAGGCATTTCCTTCCCTAATTCTCCAAACAYCCACCTCCAGGGTCTCAAAATGGTTAGCAACAGAACTTAGTAAGGAAAGTACCCAAAAGTCAGTCACGTCATCCACGTAYAAGCAGACAGCCATTTAGTCTGGTCCCAGTTTTCATCTAACAGTATTAAAAACTGGCTAATGAGCTTCCAAAATTTCTCATGGAAGGCACTTCCTCCTTTCGGAAGGGATGAAAAGAGCAACCTTAAAGCGGTAAAAGTAGGTCCCAAAGAAGCTACATTAATAAAGTCTGGAAACAAAACAGGGAGGGATACTGTGTCAGCTGTAGAATTGAGTGGTTATTATAAATGGAAATCAAAAGTAGCTAGAACATTTCGACTGGTAAAGGGATGAAACAGATTAAATTTAAAGTATACTCCAAGTGATACACTACAGMTTTTCCTTTGTAAGTCTCTTGCAAACCTACTCTAAGTTCTAAACTCACTTAATTGCATGCTTTTTATACTGAACTCATGACAATCCTTGTGAACTCCATCAACAATAAGAGCAGTCTTGACATCAAAGATTTATGTTGTTGGGTATCAACCCCCCAACATCCCTCTCATCACCACAATTTTGAGATTCATCCCAAAGCTTTTTTTGAGCCTTCCAGGTACAGACTAATCTGCAAACAGATGCTGTGGTTATGTTCTACAACTGGACGGATATGTCAGCCAAGAGATCTCATGGCCTGGCCAGCAGATAACTGTAGTGATCTTGCAGAGATGGTTATAAAAGGTCATCAGCCAGTCCACACTCACCTTTCTTCCCAGAATGAGTGAAACACCAAAGCTAATGMAACTCGTAATCAGAGCAAGTAGTTTCTCAGCATGCAAGAAGCAGGTTGATTTAATTCTTGGCACCTGTTTATAGAAATACCTACCTGCTCATATGGGAAACCAACCTTTAACTCCTACCAGAGCACCTGCTGTGTCCCAGGCTGTCTGGTTTTCAACCCATTCTGAGAAGAGGTTTGGACCACTGCAAGGAAAACTGTCTCTTGATACTAACGGCTATTTGTCTTCTAATTATTCATATAGGCAGGGATTATAATCTATTTTTAAAAACATGTTTAAGTCAAAATATACGACTAAGGAGAAAGCATCCTTCTCATTGCTCATAAATAATTCATAGTTGATTGCTGGTCACGTAATTAAATAATTACACACGACCAGTATTATATCACCATTATATATAGTCATCATGTTAAAGGTGCCAAGAGAGCCATTAAACCCGAATGACCAAAAATGTATGATTTGAGATAACTGGCCAAACACCCTGCCGAAGTCAGGATCCAGATAACTTTGAGACATGATGATGCAGGTGAACGCTGCTCTTACAGCAAACATATATTTATCATTGACAACCATACTGCATTTTCAGACAGTTTTGTATTTTCACCCTTTTCTGGTTTTYAACACTGAAAAAGCAATGTATTCTRACAAAATAAAATAGCAGAAAGCAAGTTGTGCCAGAACTGGAAAGACTGCCCTTTCATCCCACTTAGGGTTTTAACTATTATTACTGCATTCCTCTCAATTTTTTTTTCCAGTAAAATTTCAGACTTATTTTGACTTTTACAACATGCAAATTCCCCATTTCCAGCACTGGTTTGTAATTAAAAAAATATTTTATTTCCTTCTTATCATCCCTCCTTTTATCCTACACATTCATCATTTTGGTGAACAGAGGCTGTTTACTTCACATTCCTGACTCCCCTATTAGTAAGTCAAAAAAAAAAAAAAAAAAAAAAAAAAAAAAGGAAATTAGAGCGGAAAATGCTTCACTTCCGTCTGTAAAGCTTGTCTAGGCTGACAAAAAAAAAGAGGCTTTCTTCCTAATTTGATTTAATGGTTATAATGATTTAATGGCTATAAATTGAGAAATTAGCAACCACTGGAATCAAAATGAGGAGAGTTGAGTTAGAAATGGCCTCAGTTCACACTGCTCTGACAGTACTTAYAGAACTTGACATGAAAAACCACAGGAGCTTCTTTAAGCAGAGGAGTCGCCAGCCAAGGGTATGTGTAAGAAAACTGACATAAATATTTATGGCAAGACCATAAAACTTTTTTTGCTACTTCACTATATGGGATATAAAACTCATTATCTCTAGGGAGTYGAGGCTATTTGAAAACTTCAGTGAGCAAGGCCTTAGCTAATGGAAGGAGTTAAGGAAGGACCCCATGAAATCCATTCAACAGGGTAATCAATCACCCCACACCTCACYGACTTCCTAAGCAAGTGTTGCCAGAGAGCAAGAGAGAAAGGGACCCCATAAGCCAMTGCCATCCAGAAGATAAATCTTCTCAAACCTGGTTTAGAAGGATGTTGCTTTCTTTCCTGATTTCTTATTTTCCAGGATAACTATCAACTACCCACCATCCTGAACAAAAAAAAAAGGTGGAAAATAATTACAGAAACATACCTCAAAATAGGAAATACTTATTATTATTKGACAAGGAAGTCTAATGATTTCCTAGCAAGTGTGAGCACATTGTGTTTTTGGTGCGTGATGTACGTGTTCCAGTATATTTAAGCAAGTAGGAAATGCAGCAAAGGCAGCAGCTTGTCTATACAGCCTAAGGTATAACCTCACAATGTAAATAAACATCTTTTCAGGAAGCTTTTAGTCTCTTCTTTTCTAGGGCCTGCACTGCTCTGTACTCATAAGATAAAATAACTAACATGGAAAACTASCATGGATCAGTGGAGTGTTGGCAAAGTCAACCTAACTGGTGTTACATAGTGGCATCAGGTCTCAAATGCCATTGGAAGGATGTTGGAGTTCCACGTGGTTTAATCATTGTTCTATGGTTTTCCAGATTCTGTGATATATTTTCCTCCCCAGTCAGCAGTGAAGAGTTCCCTACCTGAAATTAATGATTTAGGCAAACATCYAGTCCTACTCACAAATTAAGAGGAGCTCCTTCATACCACCATCCAGTCTGCTATCACCATAATGAAACAAATTTATTTAATTTTGAAGGTCAACAAAACTTTACCTTTGGCTTCTTGTGGGATGGAACAAAAAGGAAAGGAATAAAAGGAGCAAGCAGATGTCATCATCTGAATGAAAGTCTCCCTTCTGAGAGCATCTTGCCCTGCTGACCTACAGCTCTGACAGCTAATAGGGTATTTGAGAGGATTATTAATAGTTACTGAGGATCCAAGTAAAGTAGCAKGCTTAGAGGCACCCCAAACACAAAGCAGTGCAACCCATAGCATCCAAGCAAAGCACTGTAGGTGTCTTAGGAGATCTGGCTTCTGTTGCCAAGTTTCTTGTATGTCCTTGGACAAGTTATCTGACCTATTTGTGGCTCATTTCCTCACCTGCCCAGCTCAGAGCAGCACTCTCAAATAAAACCATTAATGCTTTGGATGCACACAAGCAGCAAGGCAATGAATGGTGCAAATAAGTGACACTGATCCTGCCTCCTTTCACCCTGATGGAATTGTTAATAAAGCAGTCACCATTTGTCAAGACAAAATGGAACAGAAAACTGAAGCAAAGTGATCATTTAATTTCTAAATGGGATTCAAGGACTGCATTCAGCTCTCTCAGCCACTGCTACTTTGCACACATTTTCCTGGCACCSTCATAGCACACAGTGTGCTGAGTAGTGCAGCATCTGTCCCCTATCTTGTTGAGACCAGTATCAGTGCACTAAAGAGTCAGCTAAATGAGGGTGTGAATTACGTCCGCTTATCTCAAGCCAATTCACTGACTCAAATAATGAGAACCTGAAGAAAGCAAGCAGGTTTTTAATTCTGTCACACAAGAATCAAACATGGAATGGAAACCCCTCCGAAAGTGGCAAACCCACCTATATTTCCTCCAAACCATTACTAGCAAGGGATGATGTGCATCTCAAGAGGAAAAATGCAGTTACGCTGTTATATTCCATGTAGTAACTTCAAGTTTTTCTATGAGGGATATCCCAAAAGGAAGATACTGTGTCATAAATAAAGTGTCATAATTTCCAGGCTTTCCAACTTACTCAGYCTTACCCAAAAGCTGGCAAACACAAGTGCTCTCTCAGGACAGCACGAAGYTGTTGGTGCAATTTGGCTCACTGCCATGCAGTGACTGTCCCAGAGACCCCACTGCCTCAAGAGTGCTTCCTCCCTTTCCTTCTCACCTCCACAGTATGGAGTATCTTGTAGCTGATAAAAGGACAAAGCTAGAGGTGCTGCATGTGGGCAATATCTGATGCTCCCTCAGGGGCTRGCCAGCCCCAAAGTGCTCTGCTGGCTACCAGGCTTCCACAAAGCCATCACCAGCAGGAGACACAGGGCAGCACAGCTCCAGACCTGCATTCCTTGAGCATTAAGCTTTGTCTGGAATATCACTAAATTGTCCTTGACTCCTTCATGCCAAAAAAACCCTAAAAAAGGCCTGACACAAAACATTTCCTCCTGAAGCCCTAGAGGGTGGTAGTGGGAATCAGATGTTTGTTGTATGTGGATACAATGGACACAAAAAGTTTATTCCTAGGAAGTTTTGTCGCCTTGTTGGAAATTTCATATCAAAACCCTCTTCTTTTTCAGTCTTCCTCTTTTTGAATATCCTGCCTCCCAGAAACTTGCCTCAATTCCCTGCTATCAGAGTTAAACCTTTCTCAGATTGAATGCTACAGTATCGATGGTCCACCTGAAGGAATTTTCCATGCTCATTTCAAGACATCCAGATTGGGAGCAGGACCGAGGTGAAGAGGTTCTGCTGAATCTCTTGGACTGTTACTGTAAAARCCTAACATTGGGAGGGATTAAGTCTGAGATCATTTTTAGTCACAGATTCCTCAACACTTCTCTTCCTCTCACCACAGCACCGATTTCCATTCCCACACTGCCTTGGAAGCCAGGGTTGAATACACACAATCCCCTCCCAGCTCCTGATACTCYACCATGTAATCCTCCATCCACTTTCAAACACATTTGCCATTTTCCATGTTTGCTATATCCTTTATTCTCTGGTCCCGGCTACAAATTCCAAAAGACAAGCAAAGCGGCCTCTGTCTGCACAGCACCAAGCRCATCTACAGTGCAGTATTGTGTAAATAAAACAAATTATCTGGAGACCAAAGAAAACAGGGTATTTTCAATTAAACCATTAATATCCAAGAATGCAGACACAGCACTAGAGGAAGAGAAAAGGTGCCTGCAAGTTTTAATCAAGCCAGAAACTCACAGAGAAGCATATGCATTCTTATGCAAATCTACACCAGACGCATCACACATCTGCTGAAATGGGTGTCGTTTTCCCACAGTTTGCAGAATTAATGTGTTTAACTAAGTGCCTGCCAGTGCTTGCAGTRTAAGAGCTAATTTCTAATGGGGTATTCCCAGTTGGAAAAAAAAATCTCTTTAGATAATAAAGGATCTAAATCCAGGACTTGGTTTTACATTTATTTAAGTGCAAAGAYCCCTTCACCCCCAAGAGCTCATTACTTGAACTGCTCCAACTTGCTTTACAATTAAAAATAATCCCGACTCTTGGAGAAGAGGCTTTCTACAGTTTTCTGACCTTTTGAAACCTTATTAAAGAGAATTARCAAATGCTATTCCCTCCTGATCATTTTTATAAAGGCTTTCCAAGATAGAAGGGTGTCAAAACACACAAAGGGCTTTGTGAGAAGTTTACAAACGAAAATGAAGCAATTTTTCTTCTCACTCGGTCACTTTTCTTGCAGATACAATTTGTATTTCCATGATTACTGAGTCTTCACAGAGGATTTTGAAAGAATTGAGATGAGAGCTTAACTAGTGACCCTGAGGCTAAAAAGGCATATGTGTCAGAAAATACTGAAGTCTCAGCTATTTTTTATAAAAATCTATAAATATCAGTTAAAAGGAATCCATGATCTCATAATAAGTCAACAGGTCACAGTTATGCTCTCCTTATCTTCCTTTTTTTCCCCTATTGTTTAAAAATAGGAAACAGCACCACATGAAAATGTTCAGCCAGAGATAAACCGTGTGACTGAAATGCAGGAGTCAGGAAACGGGTGTTTTAAAATAATGTCATCCTCATTTTCCCCAGCATACTCTAGTATTGTTGATGCCTCCAAATATTTAAGTGACTTAATAAATTAGTAACCTAGGCAACATTTGCAACAACATAGCCAGATGCAGGAGTCCAGCTAAAAACTCCCCCCCCCCAAAAGTTTAAAACTTCATTTATGTATAAATTCCTGTCAATGCTCCTTAAAAAGAGGAAAGGCAAACAATTTCAAYGTCAAAGGGCTGACTCTGCAACAAGATTTTGGAGTAAAGCAACCAAGGAGAGGACAGGCTGTGTCCAGCCCTCAGCTCCACTCCAAATCACCACTGCCAATGCACAGAAAAATGAGCACACAGAATCCGTAATTCACACCCTGCATGCTCGTAAGAATTCMATGGAGTCAAAAAGGGCTATCAGAGGAGCTGGCAGAGAGCAGGCATGAGCAGATCACCTGTAAGAGCACTTCACTCATCTTTTGAAATTCCCTGCTGCTGGCTGGCAAGGGAAAGCAGCATCTCTGCCCATAGCACACATAACTGCTTTTCATCTGTAGCAAACACAGTCATTTAAAACCTTGGATTTGATTAAACTCTGCCTTTTACAATGGAGCTCCAAGTAGAAATCATTGTCACTTATCATCTCAACAAAACTAACAAAAGCTTTTTGCTGTCGGTATTCAATGCCTGTCCCTCATTCYGTACCCGAAGGCTACAATAAGGTCAAACATCGCCACAGCAGGCATTGTCCAAATACGCAGGAAATGGCATTTCCCGGCCCAACAAGGTTTATCTTCCAAACCTGCTTTWGCACCAGCTTTCTGGGTGAGTTAAAAATAAGCCTATTGATCAGAAGGGGAAGAACCACTTGTGAACACTGACCTTCTCCTCCTTTCCAACACAAGACTGGCTGCACAGATGCCRTGCAGCTCTCCAGCTCTCTTCAGCTTTCCGAGGATCTCAGCCGTACTTTCACCTTATCTCCTCTAAAGCCCTTCCTAATAGCAAATGTTTCCTGCAAGGAATTGCAGCTCCATACACACTCAGAAAGGCAGCAGCRCACAAACCCCAGCCCAGCTGACTATCTGCACACATCTCAAGGAGGAGAAAAGTAGCCATCTCACCTACCAGACTGCCTCGCTTCTTGGCTGCGAGGAGTTTCTTTGTTTTTTCACATTAACTACACCGTTCCCMCCTCCCTTCGTTAGACGGCCTGTAGATTACCTTTGTAACTGAGCTTGTGGAGGTGAGCGATAAGGTTTGGAAGTGGACAGGACAGGAATGCCTCCGCGTGTTTCGGGCATCCTCGGCAGGTCCYGCAGCACCGCAATGAAGATGCCGCCACCTGGTGGGACCTCCTCGGGCTCGGGTGGAGGCGGGGGGGCAGGCGGGACCCCGGGCACAGAGGGTCGCGGCTCACATCCCCATCCCTGAACGCACATCCCGGGAAAAGCCGGCTGGCAGCSTGAGCAGGGCTGGAAGGAGAGCATCTGCTGACAACGACAAGATGCTACTCGTTACCAAAGCCTGTTGGTGCTCATCCAAAGCAGGATTGTTTGGAAATGGATAATCTTTGCAGTCATATCTAAAACCGCAAACAGTGGAATAAAACCAGAATAGAAAAAGAAAAAGGTAGATATAAAAGCTACTTACAAAGCCATAGTCAGGCAGGCTGTCAAGAACCAGAGTCAAAATCATTGATACAAAAGAGTTGAGCAAGGCAGACAACAAACTGCTGGAATGGATAACTCACAGAAATTGGGCTTGTGAACTGAATTTCACATGATTAGGAGATGCTTCTGCTCAGTGCCCAAGCCACAGCTATTTTTTAATCTCCGCATGACACTATGTATGCTACCGTGGCTTCACCGTGGCTGAGCATGAGTCTGGTATTTTCTGAGGGCCAATATTTAAAAGCCTGGAACTCAGRTTTGAGGCAGCCAAGAGTTGTTTCTGTCTGGCTGCATGGGGTCTAGGGCTTTTTCTGGAGTCGGAGCCAGTGAAGCTCTGTCTGCAAATCAATGCCATGAAAAGGCATGGAGGCCTTCTAGCCCATGCTTGAAGAGCCTTCTCCTTCTGCCAGGAGAAAGGGGGGTGAGGAGAGTCATTCCAGCAGTGAGGAATGTCTCCAGACTAGCCCRCAGGATTAGAGGACAAGGTGATGAAAGAGTCCACATCCTATCTGCACTCGAATTTGTACAATTACCATCATCTTTTAGCACTGCTGCTAAAAGAGAAAGACACTTCCTAGTCCAGATAAGGCCCCAGAGCAACAATCTCTGTTCGCAGGATGAACATTCAAGAACATACTCTTCCCTGTGCTATTTTTTACATATTTCAGCAACTCTTCTTTTGCAATTTTAGCACAGGAGCATTTGCAGTGAACTTAGAGCAGGCACATTAAGAACGAATCTGACAGCCCCGTTACAGAAGTTTGCAACCTGTTTAGACACAGACTGTACATCAGCCAAAAACCGATTCTGCCCCCATCACATGCAACATTTAACATCAATGCTGTGATGCTGGCTTTAGAAATCATTCCTGCAAAATCCATGGATGTTCAGTTAGCCATACCAGGCAATGTAATTGTTCTGTTTTCACATTTAGCACTGAAAATGCTGTCAATTCAGTTATTCCACGCCTCCTCCTCAAAAAAAACCTGTTTCAAAGAGCAGAGAAAAAAACCTTGAAACACGGATGGGTGCCTTCAAAAGTCAGTTATCACTTTTACAGAGGGGGGGAAAAATAAAACCATAGCATTAATCCAGGCAAGATACTTCTCCCCTTCTAGCCCTTGCACAAACGCCACGAGTCTGGATGGAAGCCGTCACCCAGAACACATGTCAATACATATTTTACAGAACCATTAGTTGTGTGTCAAAACCAGTTCTTGGAAACATCATCTAACAGCACTCACATGATTTGTGTTTCACGAGCAATTAAACCTATCACTTCGACAAGCAAATCTGCTGCTCCTGTCCACTATKCAAACATCAGGTTCAAGGAAACTAATTATATTTCAAACTCCGTCCTTGGTAAGGAAACTGTATTTCCATGATAATGTCCTGGCTAATTCACTTAAGCAGAAGCTGCTGAACCTCCAGAACGCAGAATGAAACAGCCACCCTTGGAACTAGTGCAGCTAAGGCAGGAAATGCAAAAATAGCCAGACTGTGATTTAGATCTCGTAGTGAAGTCAGACAAGACCTCAGTGTCACACTGAAATCACATCCCAGACATTGTAAAGTCCTACTGTATTCACATCACTGTCATACTGCTGGCAAGCCACAGAGACCAGCAATGACGGGACTTTACTGCTAAATTCTTTTCTCTGYGCTTACAGACGAAGTTTTACAGGCTCTGCAACCAGACCAGCTCCCCTCATGCCAGTAATTACCTCTTTGGACAGAGACAAAGTGGATGGCACACCACTGCTGAACACAGATGCACAGAAATAAACAGCTGTCTGTCTTTAAGTGGCTGCTGAGCTCTTTTTCTTTAAAATATATGTTTCCACTACTTTTCAGACAGTCACCTTTCATTTGGAACAACTCCCCTATACAGAGGTCCACATTCACAGAGACACATGAAAAAGAAATGCAGTGACATCACAAGCTCTATTTCTTGCCATGCCCAGAAAATGCTCCCCCACTTTTCATGTGCTTGATATTCCTTCCCTCCCCCAGCCATTCATGGTGAAATAATTAGTGTTAGTGTTCTCATTGTTTATCAGACAATACAGACAATAAGGCTAAGCTTTCTGCTTCTGTTTTCTTTCGCTATGCTGCTGTGGTTCCTCAAACAACTGTGCAAGGCTTTACTTTTAATCCTATGAATAACACTTGTCACTCATAGGTTTGTAACCCATATTTAGCTGCGCACAAACATGGCACAGTTTCAGCTYGATTCATTGTCCGCAAACTTCTCCAGATGTGCTCATGCAAGAAAAGAAAAAGGCTAATAAGGAGGAGGAAACAAACAAATACTARCTAATCCGATTGCAATTTCTTAGGGAAGGAGAGAAGACACCACCACGTCAGATTCTTTCTGAGGGAGAGGGATAATGAGTTGTTTTTAAACACAGACTAGGAATAATTAGTTATTGTCCTTGGGCTACGAGATGTATTTTTACAGGCTTGAAGTGTATGCTGACTTTTATAGCCTGTGAGTTAGCTGGGCCCTGTCACAGGGAATTTTTTCCCATTTATCTACACGTTAGTGTCAGACTACAAGCACATCACAACATATGACTTTATCAACAWGCAGTGTTCCTCACTGTGGCTAATTTTGAAACCACATTCCTGCTTCCACTCATGGAAGATACAACTTTGGTAACAATCAGATAGGCTGGTGCCAGACATCCTCTTCTYAAGTACATGCTCATTTTACCTTTAGAAAGCATTCTCAACAAACAAACAGTCTGAAGGCAAACTGCTTTCTTTGGAGCGCCTCTTGACAACAGCAGAGATATATTTTTGTATACAGCTGCATTTTACAGTTTCRGCTTCAGGCTGGGATTAGCAAAAGCAAGCTAGGCAAGAAGCAATACAGTGGAAACTACTAAAAATCCCAAACTTCTATTACAATTAATTGTGCTAAGTATAACTTTGCTCATTGATGCGCCAGACAGAAAGCAGACAGACAACCTCATTCCACTGCACCAGCTTTTCAAGCTTCCAAAATAAACACAAAGGTCTTTGAACAGACCATGCTCTCCAGAAAACCTGCAGCCTGATCTTCCTCATTTGATACGTGTGAAGGCTCAGGCTGATGGTACTCACAATAATTACCTGCCATCAGCCAAGAAAGCAGCAGAGTTCTTGCAGATAACTTATTCATGTCATCGTTGTGCTTCAGGAATAACACAACCAGTAACAGATCAATGACACAGATAACAGAGAGCATTTGCTTCTACTTTTACAGGTCAGGGAAAACCTGGAGAATCTCGTTGGGATGCAGGGGAGGAAGATGAAAGACAATCACCAGCATAAGAGATGTTTGAAAGTACCCATAAAAAAAGTGTTTTTACAGGTTCTTCCTAATAACAGAAGCATGGGATGGTTTGGGTTGGAAGGGCCCTTACAGAGACAGTTTTGTTCCAACCTCTCTGCCATGGGCAGGGATACCTTCCCCTAGATCAGGTTGTTACAAGCCCCATCCAGCCTGGCCTTGGACACAAGGAAYGAGGCAACAATAACAGTATCAGACAAAGGTAATATGCACACACCACAACTGGTGACTTTTCAAGATGGGACCATCAAATTTGTTACAGGAGGGAAAAAAAAAAGATGCCTGCAGCACTCTTCACTCTGAAACGTGGGAGTAATTACCATTAAATTACCAAGACAAACAAGAGGGAGASACAAGTAAAAGATAAAACAGAATTTCCACTATTTAGGTGCTGATCTAGAGATTAAATCCAACTGCACTTCAGCTGGGAGCCTAAACAAACCAGAGGCCCGGCCACATAAATCAAGCTAATTTTAAAAGGTTACATACCAGGGAGAGTTCGACAAAGAAGGGGAAACAACCCCGCGTCCTTAATGCTAAAGATTTTAACACCCTTTTACAAATGATAAAGGTGCCAATTTAACACAGACCAGTAAGTCTGGGGCGATGGGACCCACGGTATCAGCACCTCCCAGGCCTTTAGTACCTCATTAATAGTAACTAGAGCCGGGAGCGCTCAGCCCTGCCGGCACCCGCATCCCAGGCACACATGCCGGGACACCGGGCACACAAAAGCCTGGGAAGCGGATCCCAACACCCGAGCATCCYGCACCTCGGCAGAGGGGAAGGCGTGGCGCGGGGTGAAGCCGGAGCTCCGCGAAAGGGGCGGGGAGGGGGGAGACAAGGAGCCGCGGGGAACCGGGCGATTCGGGAGCAGGGAGAAAAAGAAAGGGAGAAAGAAGTTGGGGCCGGGAAGTTTTCCGCCGCTCCCCGCCCCGGCGCYCCTCACCGTAGACGCGGACCCAGCCCTGCTGCTGGCAGACCGACTCCCGCAGGACGCGGTCCAGCGCGCCGCCCGCCTCCAGCTCCTCCGAGCCCGGCTCTGGCTCCGCGAAGGGCTCTGCCGGCCATGCCGCCGGCTCTGCCGCCGCTCCCGCGGCCGCCTCCATGCTGCCGTGGGGACGAGGAGGCGCCGCCAGCCGCGCTGCGCCCCGGCCGCGCTTCGCCTCAGTGCGGCTCCATCCCTCCCTCCCCCTGCCCGCCCCTCGCCCGCCCTCCGCGTCAGAGCGGGCGGAGCCCCAGCGCCACTCCCCTGCCCGCGCCTGGCCTGAGGGAGCGGCGGGCGATGGCGGCGGGGTGTTCCCTCACTGCCCTCAGTGCCCTCAGAGCCGCCGGCGGCCCTTCCCCCGGTGCCCGCCTCCCCCGGGACCGCCTCGTCTGCGCGGGGCTCGTCAGGCGGCCCCATCTCGAGGGGCTTCGAGACGGTTCCTCCCCTCAGAGCCGCCGGCAGAGCGGCGGGCGGGGAATTGCGGCTCGGGAGAGGCATCCCGACGGAATACAAATCGGGATAATGTGGCCGGGGTGCAGCCCCCGCCTCTCGCAGCGGCCCATTCTCCCAAAAACGCCACGGGAACGCCAGGGCGATGGGTTTGGTGTCAGAGGGCTGCCGTGGCGTTCCCCGGGCTCAGACCTGCGCTCGCTCGCCTGACCGAAAATGATAAATCTTTGATGCGCTCACACGGGCTGTTTCTCTCAGGTACATGAGGAGATGTGCTGCAGGGAAAGGAGGACAACCGGCTTGATTAAATCCATTTCRTTTAGGRGATTTGCGAGCTGGTTTGTCCTGARTGCCTATTTACTAACCTCCCCGAGTACAACGCATTTTAGTTTTCCATTTCCCTTTTGTATTTTGGTGAATTTCCCGGAGCTTAAGGTACATGTTCTTTAAAAGTGTAGAATGTAACAGCTGTGAATAGAGCATGSATCCTGCAGGGTCTTTTAAAGCATGGCATTGTGACTTGAATTTTCAGGGAAGGTGCACARAGGGGTTCACCTTGCTTTATATTCCATCCCTGTAATCTCTTAAACGGAATGTGTGCCTATCCATGATCAATATGAGTGGTGGGTTCACCCAAGCGATCAAATCCAGTGATTGTCTCCATCAGCACAGTTTGTGTCCAAAGGCTCCTCTCTGTACACAACTTCTCTGTTAGTATAAAGGCACTAGCAMTTTTTCCTTTATTGAAAGAGCAGTTGATTTAGCGTGGACCTGTAGCAGTTGCACTGCCATAAAGCTGCTTTAAAGATGATACAGCTCCCACACCCTCTAACCACACTCATGTCATCCTGTTTTGTTTTGCAGCAGAGCAGAATAAGAGGGTTTACACAGCAAGTTGCGGCTGAAGAGAAACTTCCCGCAGAAAGGACWGTAACTCTCTGAGTTGTGCAGCTCGGTTTTAATTCAGCAGGTCCCAATCAGTTGCCCACAGCTGAAGGTTTGTCTTAGGAGCTCCCAGAAGTTCCTTTTGGGAGCTTATGACTGGCAAAGTGGCAGTGAACGATGCCTTCCTGATCCAAGTGGGTTGGCGTACCCTCACACTGTAATAGTTTTGTCTGCGATGGAAGCTGCTCAAACTATTTTAGTGGAGGAAAAAAGTCCTGCCAMCCTCATGATTAATTGATGAAACCTSRTTTCTGTGAGTTTRTGTCTCATGCTTGACTGAGAGCTTGACCTGAATCTTGCCCTACATTTGGGTCACTCTCTACCCAGTTGGGAGAGAACAGGAGGAGTTCTTCCATGCCCCATGCTGTGAATTCCAAGCTGAGCTGGGAAATGAAGAAACCTCCTTATTCCAAGTGTTAGGTTGTTTCCTGATTGGCAGAGCTGGTGTAGTGCAGTTTCCTATGAATTCACACCTGATATCTAGCAGAGGGTGGATACTGCCTTGTAGGGTCTCACTGCCTTGCCTTGCTGCCAGTTTTTATTATTCCTGCAGGGATTTATCTAGCTCTTGGACCTTTATCCCTCTGTTTGTTTTGTATCAAACAGACCAGCGAGTTCAGCACTTCCTGAARTTGTAGGAGGTGAGAGACAGGACCAGGGGAAATAATGACCCAGTGAGTTTAATACTGTCAGCCTCAATTCTTTGGRAAAAAATGGATTTTAAAACTACCCACACAACCAGGAAGAGTTAAACCAGAATGAAATCTGGTTTGTCCCTCCGCCACTGCGACAGGGGCGATTCTGCACAAAAGCAGCACAGCTGGGACACCCATTAACATTTCCTTGTTCCTTCCCACCCTAAAACATGTTCTGCAGCGTGGTTTCCAAAGTTCTGGAAGTTGAGAGTATGCGGGGTACTACTTCCAGAGCAGACATCTGCATAAATCACCATAATAATACTGTAAAGCAGTAGGAAAAGCAATTTTTCCCTCCTACAGGCTCTCTACCCCTGCTCATTCCCACTGCTTCCAACAATATAAAATGTACATATTCTCGAGCTTATCATTTAGTGGCCACAATCCAATAAAGTCCTCAAGGTTTTCCCCTCCTACCCTCCCCACAGCCCCCTTCTTGCCACCAGCCTTCCAGAGACTTCCCCATCCCTCATGGGAGGCCGGGCTCTTTCCCTGTTGCAGGAAACTCACACAAGCAGACACAGGGGAAAGGGGAATGAAGCTGCTTTGAGAAGCAGGAGAGGAGCTGGCGTGTTGCGAGGGAAGGATGTGGCTGCTAAGCTTCTGCCAAAAGTGGAGTTTAAAAAAAGCTGCTGCACAATCCTGGGACGACATTTACACAGGAGTGGCGGAAGACACCAGCAACTGGTTCCCATCAAGGGAGGGCTGCTTGTATCTGCAAGTATGATCAAGGCATCCTAACAGCAAGGTCTGGAAGGACTGGCTAGTGTGGTTTCTGAGATTCACATGGCAGCAGAAGACAAAATCCATTCTCCAGCCTTTATTCATGGGGTTTGGGGCAACATAAACAATAATAAAGAGCAGGGATGACTAAAATAGGAAGGCTGGTTTTGCAGGCATGACAGGAGCAAAAATAGACATATTTTATAAATAAAGATGTCCTGGAAATCAGAGACTCCTCAGTTTCATGCTCATCAGCTCAGCTGTTCTGGCTGGTGGTCTTCTCCACCAGTAGTGCTCAGGGGATTTGTGAAGGCATAAATGAGCAGTAATATAAGCACATGCAAGGAATTCCCTTCCTGTAAACCAGCCCCATTAGTTGATCTACTTGTGGATGTCATTTTAACCCACAGGCCCTTAAATTAGGGCTGGGGTTTGCTCAGAATAGGTTAAATCCAAGTGTTTGAAGAGAGYTGCCTGTGTATTTTCATTAAGCCCAAGACTGTCTGTGTTGTAGAAGAAATTGAACTACACCAGTTTGACTTGAAAAAAGAAAGCTTTTGAGCTGACCTTCTTCCARGAGAATGAATTAATGTCTTCAGAAGTGAACAAGTCTCACTTCAGTGATCTTATCTCAAAAAAGAAAGGCAATAATAAAATGAGAAGAGACRTGGAGGAGGGCGATGAAGACAGTGGAAGTGATGGGGTAGATACCATATGAGGAGGAAAGACTAGAAAAACAAGGAGACTCCAGTTTGGAAGAACAAAACCTTGAGGCAAACAAAGGCACAGAAGTCTGAAGAGGTCAGGAGAGGTCTGGTATGGACCTGGAATTCTTTTTCCCTTTTCTTCACAACACAAGAGTGAAGGAGCATGKAGAGAAATGTTCAGGAGCTGGGTCTGAAGCAGACAAAAGGAAGTACTTTTTCACACAACACATAATTACATTGTGGAACTTATTACCACAGGATGTCATGGAGGCCAAAAGTATAAATGAATAAGAGAAAAAACAAAAGGGATTACACAAATTCATGCAACCTCCAGTTTAGGAAGTCCCTCAACTGCTGATTGGCAGGAGCCGGGAGGATATGCCGGAGGAAGGATCACTTTATACTCTCCCTCTTCCGATATCCCTTCCTGAGCATCTGCAGCTGGCCAGGCCCTGGTTGTTGCCCAAGGTAGACATTTGTTCTGAGCCAGTCTGACAATGTTTATATCCCCCTGGGAACTTCCTTATGGATGGAGCCTTAGGGACCAGAGGCATCTCCTGGGTAGATATGGACTGACCCTAATTTTGTTACCTCCAGCCCAACACGGTGGATCATAACACGTGGTCACAGCAAAGTCYGCCGTGGCCACACTTTGCTGATTTAGGCTGGTGTAATTGAGGCCAGATTGAGGCCTGGAACCTTCAGAGAGGCTCTTCCGCTTTCCCTGCCCCTGGGATTAAGCACTGAAATCTCTGTGCTAAAACCCTCTTTGAACGGGGATGGCAGATAATGCTCAAACTGATTAAAAAAAAAGCCCCAGCACTGGGGAAAGTTAAATATTAAAGAGGCAAGGCCCAGTTTTAACTGCTGCTGCCGTCCCTCCTTCATCTCATGCCAACTGCCTCCAGGATACGTGTGCTGACACTGAATTTCTACCTCACAAAGGCGGCCGCAGCATGGGCTTTAAAACAGCCCATTAATACTGGGATAGGAAGCAGAAAAATAGAACAAAGGAGTGAGAGGCTCCACTGGTTCCCACTCCGACCAAGCCCAATCCATCCCCGCAGCATCACAGGGCATGGTATCCCTGCCCCAGTGAGGCATTTTGCCCCTTTGACTTCCCASCATTAGTCAGTCTCAAATATTTTGCTGCCTGCTTTGCCCTGCTGTAACTAAACTATAATTTGCACTAGCAGAGAGGAGGGATTTGGGAGAAACATCTGGTCTCATTTCATCAGGATAACAGCTCCGTCTCTATTTATAAACGCACCGGGATYGTTGTGGCTCTCAGCTGTTCTTCTCCCGACAGCCCCTTTCAGGCTGCCGTGTCCTGCTCTGTTGGGACAGGCATCAGGTCGAGGCCAACCCTCTGCCCCGTGAAACAGGAACCAGGCCCAGAAATGTGGACTTGTGAGAGCTTGTCCTCTCCACACTTGGGGCTTGCTGTCTGCTGGGCTGGCAACAGTGTGCCTTGATGGATGGTTCCTCCTGTCCTTGTACCCTGCTGGAGAAAGAACATGGAAAACTTGTCTGATTATCCAGCTGGAACTGGGTGATCTTTATGGTCCCTTCCAATCCAAACCATCCTATGACTGGGAAAATAATTTCCTCGGTAGTCCCAGAGACTTTGCTGGTCAAGGATCAGGCCTGCAATGAGCCAACCTCATACAGCTGAATACACCAGCCTAAATACTCTGAATTTTCCTCCTAACTCACAGTGTGGATTTTGGAGGAAAGCTCAGACSATTGAGGGAAGACCAGATGGCCCTGGCTTTTCTCTAAGGTGTTAGCAAATAAACTGTGACCCTGCAGAGACACAGGAGGGTCAGGGACTCTGCTCGGGAAGGCAGCATGTCCTACTTAATTCACCACAGTGGGAAAAATYCTCTCTGCTGCCTCCACTCCAGTGCTCACAAGACATCACATCTCATCCAGCATGTTTAAAAGAACCCTCAAGTCAAATGGCCAAGTACCTGGAAAATTACCACATCGCACGTTCAGCAGTGCAAGTCTCCGTCTGAAAGGAGCGCTCATCCCCTGAATGATGATGGGGTGTGGGTCAGCATTAATCATCTCAAGCAAGTCTATCCCACTGCCCTGCTTTTCCCTYCAACAGGCTGTTTCTCTGCTCCCATCCCCATCCACTTCCAGCCCCACGTGCCCCCAACACRCAGCTATTTCAGTATCACTCCCCCTCCTCTTTTCAGCAGCTCTGCACTGTTCATTAATTATTTTCTGACACACAGCTACTAAAGGAGGAACCACTCAGAGACGCTGGTTTTTGTAACCCAAATGAGACCAGCGTTTTCAGATGCTCCTATTGATTGTACTAAGGTTGCAAACTCCCTGGAGCAGGGTTGAATTTCACCCTGCATTTATTACCCTCTGATGCGATCCTGCCCCTTCAATATACTCCTTYAGAACACTATTCTCAGCTGTGACCTGAGGTTGAGTAGATCAATATTTGTTTACTCAGCTTGGGTCTAATTTTCATATGCGCTGGGTAATCCAAGTCCACCCAAGTACAACAGAAAGGGCCACTCCTGCCTATTGCATGGATCAGAAATGTAACAGAAATGTGGATCCTGCCTGAAAACACTGGCTTTTCGGATCAGCTCAAGGCAGGAAATATGACTCAGTCATATTGAGAGAACATCATCCAAATATAAACCCTGGTGATGCTGTGGACAGTTTGGGGTGAGGGGTTGACCAACTGAACCCTTGTGAGCTCTTCACTTCCATGACTTTTCTAGCTGAGAAATATTTTCTTTCCTCAGCTGAGTCAGTTCTTTTGTGACACATGGTGTACTTTTGCAAAATATGTCAGAAGTGCACCAAACTGGACAATTTCTGTCTAATTGCTGTGAAATGTTCTCTTAACCTAAGCAAAACTATACAGACAAGACTAACTGAGCAGCCTGAGATAACAGCACCTTATCCTGCCAACATAATGTTCTTAGGGTGAAATGTGCCTTCATCCCAAYCTCTTTATAAAAAGCAAATGTGAAAGTATATGCAGCACTGAATTTAACTTTTTTGCCTCATCAYGGGATCTGGGGAGGAGGGAAAAGAAGAAAGGCTGGTGTTGGAATAGAAAGTTCTGGTTTGGGATCTTTASTTTGGAAACAAAGCTCAAGGCATGGCTGGATGTGGCCATGCCAGGGTACCTGAAATCTGATCAAAGGCACTCACAAGTCAGCACAGGACCCTTGTTAAAGAAGGTGGAGGTTCTTCTCTGTCTGCTGGAGCTGCTAAAATCCTTTCCTTTGACAACACATCCCCTCGCCTTGCAGGTCAGGAATATCCAGACATRAAAAGTACTTCAGCCTGTCAAAAGCAGTCAGCTGGCTTTAAAGCCCAAATGACTACTTTTTTATTTTTTTTTTAATTTCTCCTTTTAATAGTGGCTGCCTGTCTGCTGCTGCCCTGACTTTAAAACAAAATAACCAGCCTCCAGCAACCTTCAGAACAGATCTGTAAAACTCTCCAACTGACTCTAACAAGCAAAGGCAAGACTGTGACAAACCTGCCAGCTTTCTCTTCATGGGCTGGATCATCTTCAGGAAGCCCAGGACTGGCATTTAAAATGTAGTCTTTGAACAGGCCCTTTTTTTGGGATAACGCTGGTCCCCAGGACACTGGGGAGGTGACATCAGTAGATGCTGTGATGAGTCAGTGCAGAAAAGGTCGTGGGATGGATGTAGGGTCAGTGAAGGACTACAGTTACTGGACTATGCTCAGCCAAAGAGGCTCGGGTTTTGTCTTTGAGCAAGAAATGAGGCCAATAAGGAAGGAATAATTTATTTGTCCCTGTTATTCTTGTCAGGCTCTCGGTTAGATGACTTGGCTTGAACTTTGAGCAAAGAGTAATCACTAGATTTATCTACATCTCTAGTATCCTGGGCTTCTTTCTCTGTGCTGCTGGTATTAGCAAACATAACCAACTTCCCTCTGCTGTATTTTTGTTCTCCCTTGCCCAAACAGATGGGTTCCCTTCCTTCACTATTGTGAGCAGAGGCAGATGCAAATAAATAGGCACTTGTGCTCCGTTGTGTGGTTACCTAGAGAGGCTGTTGTTTGCAAACAAAGGCTGTACCAGGACACAAATAGCCTCGTTTGGTGTAGCCTGGAGATGGCTCTTCATTACAAATACAGCCATGCTGCACTTCCATATTTACCCTGGGAGCAGCCACAAACAGGAGTGATGGAGAGTGCTGTGAGATGCTGACACTTCAGAAGAAAGGAGGAGCAAACCCCTCCCCTCAACCCCCAGTCCAGCAACCTATTGTTCCTTGAGATGTTTGGATAAATGAAGGAAAAACACTGCTCTGGGCTTGTAACAGCTCAGACATACATAAATACAACATCCAGCCTTCTCCCCTGTCCTGTGAGCAGACCCTGGCAGTTGATTCACATTCCCTTGCACCACAAACAGAAGCTGCTCATGGTCTTACAGGGGTTGGATGCCAGTTTTGGGAATTTCCTCCCGGACCACACAAAAACATTTGACTGGAGCTGCCAGCTCTCAAAGCCAAGTCCAGCCCTGCCTCCCACCAGGAGGGCACCTGCAAAGATGCTGGGTTGGAGATGCATCCCTGCCTGTCACCTGTGAGCCTCCTGGGAGCAGAACCTATCCCATAGGGTTTATGGCCGTGGTGGGTCCTGGTCCAGGAGCAGGCATCACGGTGACAGAAACACAGAGATCACTAAAGCTACATGCCAATGCTTGCACTTGTTCAGGCTGCTTTTAAAACAGTGTGTAGGAATTCCAGATTGGGCCGCATGAAAGAGAACTGAGGCTCAGAGCAGGAATTGCCTTGTGCTGGAAAATGGCTGTGTGGTCATCACAGCAGCTCTTCAGCCCAAAGAGTGCAGTCAAGCTGTAGGATTGTGAGGAGCAGATTCAGGACTGTACAGAAGCAGGCTGAAAATCATAAAAATATCCTGGGCACTTGAGAAGAGACACCTGAACAGCTACAGCCAATGAACACAGGKATTTAAGCATGTGACAACAGCCACCATCAGAGTGGTGATGTAGCTTTGTTTTTTCTGAATAGTGTTGTCTCCTGGGGAGAAGGTCTGGGCTCCCTTGGTTACCACGTGAGCCTCAGGTCTCACTCCTCAGGCCTTTGTTTTTCCTGTCARGGTCTCTGCAAGGATTTGGTGCTCTCTCTCACTGGGTGAGAGAGTTCCAACCTACCTGGGTAGGTTATTTCAAGAGATGAGCAGTGACACCCCTCCAGGAGGTATCTGCTGCTCATGCTGTGCTGGGCATCAGATATTCTACCCCAGTCAATAAAACGTGTCCCAGGAAAAAAATACTGCCATGGTTTTCCAGGAATAAAGCAGGCATTTGGAGCACAGATGACAGCAGTGCTATCCATATAGGAGGGGAGGGGATCCTCMAGGTGTTGAGCAGACTGGAGCAACACTCAGCTGCTGAAGCAAAGGGCAAAGACCAGCAGCATAGCATGGAACWCTTTTTACAGTCCCTGTTCTTCCCTTAATTACAAGCTTAAGTGATGACTAATAAAGATGATCCAAATCAAATAAATTGAGCTGCTKCTGTAATTAAGTGGCTTTTGCTGCATGCAGTGAGCCAGATCCATCTGTGTCGCAGTTCAGCAGAAGCCAGGAGGGCTCCACGAGGGATTCATTTCAATTGCATCTGAAATGCTTCAGGGTAGAGCTGACGATCCTGTTTCCTACACTGCCAGCCAAGAAACATGGGTCTGTCCCCCAGACAGTCGTCCTGGGCAGGGGCACGGTCATTCACAGGCATTTGAGTTGGTTGCATCTCCTTTCATGGAGCTACAGTCAGGTGAGACCTTCCTTGCTCGTGGGAGGGAAACTGGAAGCTGGTGGGAAGCAGCATTTATTTCTTTGTTAAGAAATACAGCAGAAAATACCACAGCAATGACACTTGATGGCTGTGCCCCTGGTTTTTAATCAGGGCTGTACGGCAGAGACAAGAAGCAATTACTACCGGCTGTATGCATATTTGATGGATGAAATGAGCTGACAGACTCCCYGTGGCAAAGTGCAGCAAAAGGCTTTTCAAGTTGTCCACTTCAGCTCGCAGGTACGGGCTGATGCCTGGCAAGGACAGATGTGAAGGACAGCATGCCCAGGGAGAGACCACGCTGTGACTGCCCTGCAGATGTACAGCTTGAATTCCAGGAGCCTGAGCTCCCACACCACAGCTAATCCTCCACTGTCCAGGTGAGCAGTGCCCAGTCCCCAAAATGTTTAGGGCTTCCTGTGTGTGAGTGCAGATTTTTGCCTGAGAAATACTGTAGTACCCAGGAGCTACATTGGATCTTTTTCCTCCCACCTTTGTATTTTCCATGGGAGTGTAGTCTCAGCACTGCTGTGACCAGAGCTAATATTTTAAAATCCACTTGCCCCAGAGCAGAGCCCTGGTTCACTATCCTTTTACAGGATTCCAACCCAACATATGCATAGTATCTAGTAACAACATGCTATATCTAAAAATGGTACCGGCACTCAGCTTGAGCCTGCTCCCTTCTCCTTCACGTCACCACAAGGCACCAGGGCTAGTTGGTCATGATCCCGATAAGAAAGGCACTCTCCCTAAGCTACTAAAATACCACTTAYTGGAACTAATCCTAGAAGGAAAAAGGGGATACACAGAAAATCTCCCATCCGTTCAGTTGCAGTGCATCTCTCACTGTGGCTCAGCAGCTGGAGCTCTGATCAGAGCACAGTCCCTGTCTCTCATTCTCATCGCTGTTACTTTGCCCTGTAAAATCCTCTTGCAGGRTTTTATGAGAGGAAGTCACCTCTCTTCCTGATCCCGAGTGCCAGACAAAGGGTGGTCACATGCAAACACGCTGCTTCACTCGCAGATAAAGACACACAGGTGGTGTGATCAGCACTGCCAACCAGGAGCTGCCTCCAGAGCACTCAGCCAGCCAAGCTTGCCCAATGCCAAGGAATACGCCTGGCATGAAATGGGCAGGACAGCCACACTGTGCATGTGGCACTGCCACACCTACCCTGACCTTGGGTCTCTGTCAGGGAGCTGCTGTGTGGAACAGGAACTGCTGGCTGTACTGTGATTTTCCTCTTAGGGTCACAACTGTAACAAACAGCCACACTGATTTCTCCACCCCCAAATCTTTGTCTTATCATCCCTCCCCCACATGSATTCCCATCTGCCTTCCGGACAGASAGTTATTATAAGATGTTTCAGMCCAAGGAGCATGTTATTTTCTCTGAAAATAGTTTTCTCCAAAAAACATGTGCAAACGGCAGAGCAGCTTTGGAGCACGAGATCCCCCAAGGGGAAGGGATGAAGTTGTGGTTAAACTATGGGATGGAAAGTCAGCAGATCAGGGTTCTCATCCCCTGGCTCTGTGAGCTCTGACTCAACCCATGGCCCCTGAATGTTTGGTTTCCCCATTGGGAAAACCGGTGTGATGACACACTGCAATGGCAGGACACAGCCCTTTTTGCTGCTGGGAGCCACCACAGGCTTCTGCAAAGGCCCATTCTCTCACTACCAAAAAAAAAATAAAAAAAAAAAAAAAAAATATATATATATATATATATATATATATAAACCTTTGGAATCCAAAATGCTCCTCTGCAAAGTTTTCCACTGGTGAGATTCACCGAAGCTGCAAAGATCTACTTAGATACTTTAAATATTTACCCAGGTTTTTTTTATATTTGCCCAATATTGAAAGCATCAGTCAGTGCTCAATACCCAGTCCCCTCGGGATGCACAGCCATGCCCTAGGATGCTGTGCTGGGASCAGGACTGGCAGGAGCTGCAGTGACCCTGCTGCCTCTCAAGTCCCCCCAAACTGGGACAGGGCACCCTTTCTTTTTCCCTATCTACTTTTCCTCATCATTCCTCTCTCCTCTTCAGCCCCTCTGTCTCCCCCCAGGATGTGCCTGCAGCTCAGCCCCAAAGCAGGGCTTCCCTTGCTTTTCCCCTSAGCCCAGCACTGAAGATCTTTGCTCTGGCACCACCATGCTGGAGCACCACGAAGATACTCCTCAGCTTTAGTTCAAAGAGCTTTATGAACCCTGCCCTGGCCAGAGGATGGCAGACTCTTACCTTCTGCAGGCTCTGGTGTTCATCCCGGGACAAGCCTCCTGATGAGGAGATGCTCAAGGCTACCAAACTGGCAAAGCTTCTGCTCATGTGGGGTGCCCCATCCCATCCTCTGCAGCCCCACCAAGGACAGTGATCACTGCAAAGGATCCCTGAGATCCTGGTGGTGTTTATTGGATCCCTGAGAATGACCTAATACCCTCACACTGGGGAAGCAAATCAAGCCATGTTTCTCCAGGGAGCACAAGCACCTGCCCTGCCTGTCTCCAGGATTTGCTGTTCCTCTGCTTTCCTCTTTCAGCACCAATCACCTCCCCCTCCAGAACTCCCATCACTTTGGATCTCTCCTTGCCCCTCTACAAACATTGACAGCGTAGTGGCCACCAGCTGCACACACCAGAGAAAGCCCTGCTCTGGGAATTCGACAGTGCTTCCAGCCCCCTCTCCAAACCCTCTGCTCTATCCATTTGCCCTGAAACCCTCCTTAATATGAGAACTTGCTTATTTTTGTTAGTATTTGGGCAACACCTTACAACAGCATAAGCCCTGCTTTCCAATCAGCCCCTTAAATGCTGCATTAGCAGGAAAAAGTTATTTCTCCCCACTGATACATCTCCAGGCTCTTCAAGGAGAAGAGAGAGCCTTTGATTCCCTGTAGCAAGTGTGGACACTGAACTTACACAGCTGGCTTGGCCAAGATCTCCAGGAGGAGAAGCAGCAGAGCTGGAAGATATTGTAAATTCCATCCCAGTGACCTTACCTAAGAACAGGACTTAAACAAAGGTTACGTGCAGGTTACAAAAGGAGTAGAAGACTGAAGAAAAGCAGAAGGTTAAATCCAGGATGCAAGGCACGGATATGTTCAGACCTCCCCTCCACATGTCACTTCCAGCCTATACCYCCACCACAGTGGAGTGCTCAGGACCTACTTGCCATGTCCTTGAAAGAGCAGAGCTCTAAAAAGGTGAGTTTTTTATTTTTCCCAAATATTTGCACTGAGGAAAGGGGATCTCAAGCTTAAAATCCACAGGGCCTCATGTACCTGCACCCAGAAGCTAAAATCCACACAAGCCTCCTGCAATGATCAAAGATTACAAGAAAAAAACATCCCAAATGGAAGCGTAGCACAAAACTGTGCCAGCACCTCTTCTCCTCAATGCTTGCTGCCCATTTCCCACCAGCTCCCATGAGACAACATCCCCTGTGTCAGGAAGACCACAGAGAAAATCTGCCTCATGTAMCTGCACTGAGGAGCTAAAATCCATAGAGGTCTCCTGTAATGAGCCACGCAGGCTGGAAGAACACACAAACGATGCTTACATGGTGCTTCTTGCCCCAAGCTCTTTGTGCTGAGCCATCTCCTTTGGTTTTGCAGTCCAGGATCACGAACCTGAGGTCTAGAGGGGTGAAAACAACTCCTTTCCTCTGCAAAACCACACCGGTRTTCCCGAAGAAAGGAAATCCCTACCTAGCGAAGCAGAGCGGTTGCTGGGCTGTTGCTGCCATCTTCTGCCCAGCTGGAACTTTGCTGCTCACAACTTCCCCAGCCTTTGGAAGGAAAGGAAAATACAAGAGTTTAGGAAGGAGTTCATGGTCCCTCATAGATCAGCGTGGGTGGAAATGCAGGTGCCTGGAGGCTGCCCCCTTCAAGCCTTGGTATCGTGGGTGTGGATGCAGATGAGGGATGCTGAGAATGGAGAAGGCTCTGCCTGAGGAGCCACACTCAGGAGATGCAATTGCTAAGTGGACTGTTACCAGACACAGCRTGAGCTGTTCACGGTTCTTCCTGAAAACACAGGGAAATCGAATGTTTAATTCAGAGAGAACAGCAGGACTACGTGATTCCTCTCCTGACACTCATCCAATAAGGGTTTTTTTTGGCAGGGCAGCAGAGTAAGTGGTGTGGCTGGCACTAAAGCTGTGGCGGCAGAGCGTGTCGTTGGTCAGAAGGTAAGGATACAGAGCCATCATTTTCCGAAACCGCAGAGACTCTTGTCTCTTTGTTCAGGGCTTTAGTTCTTCCTGAATCTCTGCCTTGCAACCCTCAGATTACTTTTTTCCTCCTAACCCTGTCATTTTTGACAGAGTGGGATGCTTGGTGGGGGGTGGTGGAAGGACAGGGAGTTTTTCCAAACAGTGGGCTAAATTAAAAGATGTTAAAAAACTACCAAAACAAATTTTTTCACGTTCCAAGCCCCACCTTGGGTTCAGCTCAACATAACTTTGACTCCATCCTTCCTTGGGATTACTCATGTCACAGGTCTTTAATCTGGCTGGTTCTTGGCCACAGAACATGGACTCAGCCAGGGTAAACAGCAGCAGCAGCTGCTCAGGGRCAGCACATGGAGCATAACCCCACACCTGGGTATTTCAGTCAAAAATTTGTCCAAAAAAAAGGGCATCTTGTCTCTTCAGCACACATCTGAAGTGCATCAGTACAACATGAGGTGTTCATTTCAGGTTAGCACATTGATTTCCCTCCCTCTAAGCAGGGGAAAGCATGCAGGTCCCACAGAGGTGAGGATTGCACAGCATCCTCATGCATCCAGCAAGAGATTCAGACAGCAGCCCTGACCTGTTGAATTTCAACAGTCTGAAGGTGTCAGGGGCTGCAGGAAAGCCAAGTCTTGCAAACAAAACCCAAGCAGATACAGTGCAAACTTTAAAACAGTTCAACACAAACTTTGTACAAAGAATTTGACATTCCTGGTGAACCAGTTCAGTGCTGAGAGACCACAGGCCACATGCAGTGGTGAGTTAATTCCCCTTTCCCCTCGCTGGGAAGCATCCTGAGCAGGCCCTGTCACAAAGCTGTGTCACCACAGAGCAGCTCAATGTCCACGTGTGTCCCTTGCTGAGCTCCAGGGCAGCAGCTCTGGCTGTGAGCAGCAGGGTCTGTGCCACTCAGCCTTCACCAGGGAGTGAGGGCATCCAACTCCTGCGATTCTCCACAGCAGCCTCCAGCTGAAATGCCAAGTTCTCCACTCCTCTGAAACGTGGAAACGTCCCCAGACAAAGCCATTGAAATGAAGCAATGTCCTGAGGTTCACGMAGAGAGACAGCAGCAGAGGAGGGGACAGGCTGCAGGAATCGTGTCTGTACCTTGATTCACACTGTCCCCCTCCTCCTGCTCCACAGCAGAGGCAATTACATGGGCTGTCTGAAAAGTACAGGAGTGACATTTCCAATACAGCCTGCAGTTAATGTGTTCCTGCTTGTAAAGTCAGCATCAAACACCAGCTCTTGTTTAGCAGAACATTTCACTTCTCTACATCAAAGGTTTGTGCTGGGGCAGAGGGGAGGGGATGGGGCTCTGTTCTGGAAAAGTCCTCCTGGAAGGGTACCCAGCACACCCCTGATGACAGGGGGATCCCCATGGCCTTTGTGCCTTTCAGAACTCAATGACATGTATTTTTCATTGTGCCATACACATATTYTAAATATATRCAGAGAAAGGGTTGGGTCATRCCCCAGCTTCCCACTTTCCTGATAAAACCCCCCCAAATCCAGTCTGTGCTTCTCTGACAGAGCAGCTTTTGCACAGGGTGCTGAGTGTGCTTTGGGCCAGGTGACAGTGGCAGTGGGAATGACCCCAAATGAGAGCTGGCTCTTCAGGGCAGCACAAGGCACAGCACAAGCTGCAGCTGGAGCACAGAGAGGTGAAATGTTCACAAGCAGCAGAGCAGGGACATGGCCATCGAGGCCATCAGTGGGAACAGAATCACAGAAAACGTTGGGTTGGGGGACACCTTAAAGCTCAYCCCATTCCACCCTCCTGCCGTGGGCTSCTGCAGGGRCAMCTTCCACTRTCCTGGGCTGCTCCAAACTCTGTCCAACCTGGCCTTSAACACTCCCAGAGACAGGGCACACCCTGTGCCAGGGCCTCACATCCCTCACAGGGAAGATYTYCTTCCCAATATCCAATCTAAGCATCTTCAAGAAAGCTCTGGAAAGTTGCACTGAAGTGAAAGCCCTCCTCAGCACACAGGGCATACCTCAAGACTAGACCTACCTCCAGTCCATCCATCTTTGTTCCTCATACTCCTTGCAGGTTGGTGTGGAAGGGCAGGAATATGAGGGTGGATTTTGCAAGAAGAAAAATCCCCTTCTTCCCTGTAATCTGCTAATTCTGAAGAACCTTTTGTGCCATGGGAGCATTCCAAGTCCCTACCAGGAGGATGTTTTTTCCTGTTTTTCCTTTATATTCTCCATTCCCCAGTAGTCCCAGGAGAGAAATACCCATCCCCATACTGGAGCACTTTCCAGACTAGAAGGGGTAAGTGTAAGGAAGACTCCTCAGAATTATTCTAGCAAATCTCCTTTTTTCTTTTGTAGAAACAGTGTTTTGTGGACMGTTAGGCCCCTGGCACAGGAACTCCAGAGTCCTGGTTTTCTAAGAAACAAAAATATTAAATCAAGAAATCCCATTTTCCCCTCACCCTTTTTAATCTCCTTTCGTTGGGTTGGAGCCAGGAGTCATTAACTCCTGGTTGGGTACTGCAGGGCCAGAATTGTGATGTGCTTAGTGGCAATGTCATAAAAMCCCACTCATTCTGGTACCAAAGGGCTTGTGTTCTTAAAGAAAGATGGTTTGGGATGATGCTATAGAAGTGGATTAGTGGATCCTGATGCTCCTCCATTTGCATTTCCCCCCTGGAGCATGTCTAAAGGTGTTCAAATCATTTTYTTACTTATTCMATGGTATTTTAATCCTTAAGTAACRGCTCAGCTCCACAGCAATATTTACATCCAGCACACTCAAGGATGTAGAGCAGAGGAATACCCAGGGGCTGGTCTAGGCCTGCATTATTTCAACCCCAGCAGTGGATCCCAGGAGTGGAAAGCCCAGACTTGGATGCAGACTTCTCCCCATGCCTCATTCTGCCCCTTCCTCCCCTGCAAAGCCCCATGGCCATCACCATAAAAACCATAAATAAATTACTGACTCTGCAGGCAAATGAAGCCTTCAACAACCTGCTCCAGCACCAGGCTACAGGAAAGGTCAGCATCTCCARGTGTGAGCTGGCTTCTCACACCACYTATCCAACCCCATCAGGAGGCTGGGGGCCACTCTCCTGCCCCCCAAAAACAGCCTAATTCTGTGTGTGGGCTGCAATCACTGGTTAAGGGGCCAGGGCTCCCTTCCAGCTGCTCCTCATGGTTTGAGCCTTACAAAGAGCAACTGAGACTGATCAGGGTCCCACTGGTGCCATTTGGGAGCCACTGCCATAGGGAGGATGAAGCACAGGCTGCACAGGGAAGCTGTGGCTGTCCCATCCCTGRAGTGTCCAAGGCCAGRWTGGAMRGGGCTTGGAKCAGCCTGGGATAGWGGAAGGTGTCCCTGCCATGGCMGRGGGTGGAAGGAGATGAGCCTTAAGGKYCYTTCCAAGCCAAACCACTCTGTGATTCTGTATCAGATCACAGCCCCACCAGGCATCCCATCAGCAGCTAGACAGAAAGGTCGKAGCTGAAATGAGGAACAAAGCCAGGCAGATGGAAGGGTACAGGTTTTTGTGTTTGAGCAGCAAATGAAGTCTGTCCAGCCTCCAGCAGTGACCAGCAAAGAAGGGACGGTGCTGTCCTGCCTTCCCTCCCTCCAGCCCGCAGGAATGTGCTTGTGACCCTGCATCAGCCCAGCTTGGCCCCATTACAGCCACTGTTACCTTTGAGGAGCCACTGCAGACAAAGGGACCCTGAAACGAGCTCCTGGAACTCTTTGAAGCTTAACGAGGGAAACCTGAGTTCCAGCGGGCTGTGGAGTCACAACAGTCAAACCATTTCATCTGTCAATGCTTCAATTTGTCTGTGCTGCTCCCTGTTGTTCCAGCACCACATCAGCTCTGGCTCTACAAATAATCTGGCTCTCTCTGCTTCACCGCTGTCTGTGCTGCAATACCCCTCCCGGCTTCCTTTTGCAACAGCAACTCCAGTCCTGCTTGGCAGCGCCTTAAACCCTGGAGGAAGTTAAATAAATCCCGTCCGTCCTTTAAAAGCTTTGCAAATTCATCACATCACGAGCAGATTCTCGTCGCAGAAGAAGTGGGCGTTTAGCTTATTTCACCGGTAATAGCAGAAAATGGCCTATTGCAGCAAAGAATTTGTCCAAATAAGCTGTGAGCCGCAGCCTTGGTGCAGATAAGATCCAGCTCATTTCAGTGCCCTGGAAGCACTCTACAGGTACCCGCTATTGAAGCATCATTGTACTTTAGATAAATGTGCTGCTTAAAGATAGCTGTCAGCACAGACCGCTGAATAATGCCTTCATTTTAGGCACTCAGACTCTTCCCCGAGTTATTGGCAACACCTAAAGTTGGTAGTCTGACAGCAGAAAAATAGTCAGTGTGGTGGTGGAAGAACAGGACCCTGACCCTGTGGCACCCACTGAGCTTCCAGCAGTGTTTAAGGGCTTTACTGTATTACACTCAGGTTACTGCATGTATTAGTAGTCAGTCATCACCCTTCCATCAATTTGCTGTGGAAATCGAGGTGGAATTGTGTTTGGTGTGCTTAGGTCACACCACAAAATGTTCCACATTTTACTTACACACTGCACATACAGAAATCCTAAATAAGCTGATTTTAAGCCTACCTAGCAGCGTTTATTCTTATATAGTATAACAGTTACAACAAGTATTTATCACCGAATGCTGCTTCCCTCTGCCATGTTTTCTTTTGTTCTTCCTTTRCTCACATAAAAGAATCTTTAAGCCTTAAGAGACTACTATATGTCATAGCCTCTTCAAGAATAGAGAAGCCTTTCTAAGGCTCCCATTTCTCTTTCACACATATTTATTTAAATGAAAATAATTAGCACCTTTTTTGGCTCATAACTCTCCATTATTTTTCAGGTTTTAGCCCCTACTTTTGATATATAATTATAATAATCAGATATATAACTCCAATACTAATTTCAGTTTAGCTCTTTCTGCAGCAGCCAGCCCTACAGCAGAGAAGCCTTTTGCAGATCAAGCCCTGGCTGTGCCCATGTTGCATCCCCACCCATGGGCTGGGGCTCTGGATAAGCTCAGCCTGGGGGCTTTGCTGCTYTCTAAGCTCTGAGTAAAAACTCTAATCTCTAGCTCAGCCCAGCACAGCCAGCCTGGCCTTAGACCCTGCTGTTCCGGGCCTGGCTGAGTGTGTTTGATCTGGGTGCTTTCCCTGCACCTGATTCCAGCCTGAGGACTGACTTGCCACCTGAATTTAATACCTATTTCATCCCTTTAGAGGGAAGGGTTTCAACACTCTCTCCTCCAGCTCCAAGAGRAGGCAAAACCTCAGCTACTTATTTTCTATTCCAATGTTAGCAATTTATCATCATTTGTGCTGAATATTTCCCACTGYCCAGGTGGTTCCTGGGTAGCCCCTTTCCTTGAGCAGTGCTGTTTTTCCCAGTGTTTTCCCGTGCAGTGGCTCTGTGGGGTCTGATTCTCCTCTTCCCCCAATCTGGGTGGCAGGAGGCAGCCCTGGTGATGYCTTATCAATCAGGCTGATCTACAAGAGAGGACAGACAAATTTAAGAGGATGAGAATAGACAACTTTAATWCAGGCCTAACAGGCCTGCTGGTACATTAGGACAGAGAAAAGCCTCCTCCTGAGGCTACACCCAAAATGGACACCGGGTCACGAGATCTTCACCTTTTATAAGTTCTGCCTTATTAACATATTGGGTCTTAATTCTCCAATGATCTTTACAGGTGATGATGTCAACCACCCCAAACTTGCTCCCCACCCCGAACTCGCTGTTGTTTCCATATTTTGGGGCTCTTGGGCAGTGAGGTGTCTTTGGATTCAGGCTCAGAGAGGGATTGTTTTGTCTAAAGATGAAAGAACGGTAGTTTTAGTGCTGTACTAGGGAAGTACAAGAATACAGATGCATGAAAATAGAGAAACTAAAAATCTTAAGGCATCACTGGCACCTGTTTCCCRTTTGAGCTGCTGTAACTGAGCCCTGGCACCGTGCGTGGCAGCAGCTCCTGGCCGCTGTGAGCAGGCTGTGCATCCTCCAGCCGAGCTTTTGGGGTGCTGGGTGTCTGTCCTGGRTGCTGAGCAGTTTGTTACTGCCTCCTCCTCCTGAACTGCTGCTCCTCAGCTCACGCTGGGGCAGCTGAGCCGTTCGGGAAAGCAGATCCTTGTCGGCCGGGCTATTTCACACCCCTGCTAGGTAGAGTTAAGTGCGGCGGGGGGAAAATTGTGCCTACCCACGGGGTGTTGCYTTTTTCAGCAACTGTGAAGGATTTCTTTAGTTCCTCAAAATGTCTGGAGTTTTAGTACTTACAATCAGCAAAAATTGGAGTGGAATATCAACRGAGCACAGCTTTCAGAAACTCATTTTCTTTTTCCTTTCAAACTGACAATAGGATTTTAAGAAAAACTTTGAATAATGGATATACTTTTGAATAATGGATGTTTCACAGCCGAAGTCCCTTGACTTTTCTTTCTGTGCCTGRATGAGAAGCCTTTTAATTGCACAACACGTGGCGAGGAGGTACAAAACGCTTTGTGTCTTGTGCTRCTGATTAACTGATGCATATACTCCCATTAAACATTCAGAGAGGGCTGAGTATGTCCCAGCCCGAAGCTGTGTGCTATGCACGTTGGGTTTTTATCAGCTAACACTCTGGCATGAGATGTTTTGTGATTTTCCTTGTCTCAGTCATGGCTGCTCATAGTTTTCTTCCTTTGTGTGTTGTGTGTGCTTTGGATCTCTCCTGTTTTTAGGGAGGCATTTTTCCACTTGCAGAGCTTGTACCTTGTGCTCCGAGCTCATGCAATGGGCTGTGAGGTCACCTTGTGAAGCAAAGACAGCTCCTGAGCTTAAACTGTGGAATAAACTCTGTTTTCCAAAATAGCAATGGGGTTTGGGGTTTTTTTTTTTTTTTTTTTTTTTTTTTTTTGCAAGGGTTTTGCTGAGAAATGCTGAAATGCTGAAAGAGGTGTCTGGTGTCGGTGCCAGGCTGGATGCTCTGTCACGGTGGGATGGAGAAGCTGCAGTGCGTGGAGCAATCTGAGCCCCTGGAAATGAACAGTGTGGGATGCAGGGAGGGGAATTTGCAGGAACAGCAGTGGTCTGGGTCTTCTACGCTCTTATTCCACCGTGTGCTGTCTGTCCCTGGAGCTGGCTCTTCTCCAAGCTGATTCAGCTTTCATGAAAGTTTAACTCTGCTGCAGAAGGRAAAAGACAAGTCACTGTGCCCCTGAAAAATATAAAGGGTTGTTTGGGGTCAAGAGGTTTTTTTTTGTCCTCAGTTTCCCCATTTCTTGGTGCAGTGCCCAGAACTTTGAGTGAGCCCAAATGGGTTCAGCAGAGTAAAACCTTGTGTGTTAGTACTTCTCTAACTTCTGTCTGCACAAAAACACCCCCAACAAATCCCAAAACTTAAAACAAGAAGGTACAACCCCATCAGCTCCCCGGTTTTCTTTCCAAGCCCAAATTCAGGCYGGGAACAAGGTCTCAATGAATAAATGCTGCTGGAGCCTGGCTCTGCCGTGCTCCCAGCTCTCGGTGCTCTGGCTGTGAGGGAGGGACTGGAGTTCAATTTATAGAGTGGAATCCTCTGAGTTTGGGCTATTTTAACTCTTGGCATTACCCCACAGCAGACTTATGGAGGCAGCTTGGGGTGGCACAGAGGGTCCTGTGGGGTCCCTGCTGTCAGGATTTTCTCTTTCACTGCGAGGTTTTTCTGATCCTTGCCTCTGCAAGCCATTGGAGGCTGCCAGCTGGGCTTCTGGCTTTATACAGRGCTCATTCTCTCTCAGTTTTGCAGCTTCTTGCCTTAGAGTACAACTGCAATTTAGCTTTATTTCACCAAATTTGACATGACTCGAGACGGTGATTTACCGGCCTTGGAGGATACGCTATATGTAACTGTGGAGGACGTAAGTGGCTTTTCATGGCAGAGGAGTCATAAATTGAGATGAAAAAAAAATGAGGGGAACGTTCCTGTCCGGCTTTACAAGGTAGGAACAGGACACAGGCAGGCGATCTGTACCTGTCACGGCTCTTTATTGCCCCTGATTGCCGGTAATAAACCCCTCAATGGCTCCGGCAGGAAGGTTCGGGTGTCTGAAGAGACACAAGGTGGCAATGTTTTCAAAAGGACACCCTGCAACAGCTCAGGGGCTTGAGATTTGTATCTGATCCCTTTTGCTTGCGCTGGGTTGGATGGAGATCCTGGGAAGGGGTCAGTGCCCGCTCACACCCCCGGACAAGGAGCTTGGGATGGCTGGACTGAGCTGGGGCATTGTATTAGACAATGAATAACAACCTTCTCTTGGCTTTAGTTTTGTTTTT
>NW_026623468.1:20309-26024 GCF_030028575.1 Malurus melanocephalus | reverse complement strand
GGGGTGATGTGGGATAGGTGTAAGATTTTCCCTCTGCTCGCTTTTCTGCCTTTGCCTGATAAATATTTCCGGGTCCCTTGGTTTTTATATGTTAATTTTCAGCTTAAAGGTTGTAAGGCATCGCAATGTGGCCCGGGAAGGGGTGGTGTGACAGTCTCCAGGCTGCTTGTGCTCGTTTTATCCGCAAATGGCTGCATTTGCAATGTGTAATGATCTCTGTAAGGCAGTTAGGAGCGAGATAAACATCAATTTTATGGCTGGGAAAACATAAGGGGTGTTGCACAAGAAAACGAGAGGACCTGAATACTGAAAACTCTCCCAGCTCCTCTGTGCTGCTGGGTTTAGCTCTGCTCTGCTCTCTCCTGTGCATCCCAACCCCTTCCCGAGGTGGGTCCTGGCAGGGGAAATGTGCAGAGCTGGCCATGRTGGGATGCAGGAGCTGCACAGCCTCTCCTTTAGGGGCTGGGGGATGCAGGTACCAGGACTTTGTATTCACAGCCAAGAGCTGAGAGGGTTGGCTGAAGTGGGAATGAAGTAAGGCAAGGATTAGGAAGTTTTGTGGGATTTGCTTTTGTAACAGGAGCCCATGCAGAAGGCCRAGGTCACGGTTCTGCTGCATCCAGACTGGGAATGTGCTTTGATTTTCACAAATAACAGCTTTTTGCAGCTCTGTTTCTTCACCAGATATGACACAGGGTATAAAATGCTTTTTTCTAATATGCTGAATGCCTCTGGAATGCAATTAATATTCTTGCCTAAGTCTCCAAAAATTAATAGGCATGTCTGTGTGTGCAGGGGGGTGGTGGGCAGGAACAGCTGAGTCCATCCAAGCTGGGAACAACCTCACATGGGGCAGGAAGGTGCAAAACCATCAGTGGGAGCTGGAAATGGCAGAGTGGCTGCAGGAGGACAGGGAGTGATGCTGTGAGGGCACATCCCCAGGATGGTGCTGATGGAGGGGGAGCATCTCCCATCTCAGCTGCTTCAGGAGCTGCCACCTCCCTCCCTCCAGGGTGTTCCAGCCTGGGAAGCTCCAAATCCATCCCCAGCTGGAGCAGGGCTCTCCCAGCTCCTTCCCTTTGAGCCTGGGAGGGGTGACCAAGCTAATCATTAATTAGCTGCCATTGATTGGAGAGGAGGGCTCTCCCCACGTGGTGCTGTGCTCAGCCTGTCTGGGAACCTGAGTCCTGGGTGGTTTTTGTTTTCTTGCTCTGCCTGGCGTGACTGTCAAATGTCTCAAGAGCTGGCAGCACATTCAGGGCTGGTGTTTCTGCTGTGTAGAATATTAAAATAAGTTTTCACATTTTGTGTAGCTCATTTGCTACTTGAATTTCTGCCCTGTGTGATATTCAAGACATCTCCACCACAAAATAGTGTTTATATATATTTTTTTCACATTTATAGGGCGCTGGAGCTCAGTGATTAACAAAGCTTCTTATCAGTTCTGCTGTAAAAAAAAATAAACCTCGTCTCAGAACCAAGCAGAAGCAACATAAATCACCTCAAAATAGCTTCAGGTGCTGAAGCCATCTGGATTTCTGCTCYTAGGTTGCAAAGGTTTCAGATGAGGTTGGGTTTGCTGTGGGGGACTGGCCTGAGAGCCTGGGGCTGCCTGTGATCAGACCCCAAGGAGCTGCACAAACACATCGAGGCCATGAAGAAAAATGTTTTCCACATAATCTTGTTACTGTAACAACAGCAGTGAAATCTTTTAAAGCAGAAAAATGTGATGTTTTAACACGATAGCGGTGTCCCTTCAGCTCTGTGACAAATGCTATCTGTAGCATGTGCTGCCTGCATTGCAATAGCCCTGCAAGCTCGATGGCAATCCTAGGGCACAGGAAGAAAAGATGACTCCTTTAAAATAGTAATTTCTTGGCTAGATGTGATGATGTTGAAAGTTTATCTTTCCTTCCCCTCTTTCTAGCCCATCTGAGCCTTTTATCTCTGTTTTTTCTCCTGTCACTTTTCATTCCCCAGCTCCTTTCCTTGGCTCTTTCTTTTCCCAATGCACTTTCCTGATTTTGCCAAAAAGTTGGTGTTCTCTGTCCATTTTAAACCACTTCTGCTCAAAGCTTTACATTGCTGGTGGAGTTTCTTACCTCTTCTTCCCCAGCAAAAACCAGAACAGAGTTTCCAGCCATCTCAAACACAAGCAACACAAATTGCTTTTATGCAAGACAAGCTCCCAAATCTTCCTCATAATCCAAACCCCATTCACCTCTTGGCTAGAAATCCAAAATTATTACCCAGAAACCAAGTGGAATTATGTTATTTATATTTATGAAATAAATTTATGTATTTTAAAAGTGTGATTCTCAAGGTGTCTAGGGATCCTTTCTCGCTTCCCCTGAGACCTCATCTGTCCATAACAGACCTTTTACTTCAAAACCTCCCAAAGTTTTGAAGGGCAGCTGTGAAATGAAGATTCATTAATTTCATTCTGCTGCAGCAGCTCAGCAGCACGAAGACAGTGCTGCCCTGGTTTGTGTTTCTCCCAGTCGGATTTCTCTATGGCTGAGTGCTAAGGATATTTTTTTACTTGAAATCTTGAATTCTGCAGAGACCGAGTGCTTATTTCTTACAATCACCAGGGAAAATTTCTTACTCTCCCAGCAGGGTGGAAATTTCAAGGTCTGAAGCTGTAATATTTGTAGTCTTTCAACATCATTAAAGGAGGGGGTTTCCGACAGTGCCACCATGATACAAAGCAAACCCTCCTGCCTGTGAATCCCAAATCAGTACTGTGGTGTCACGGTGGAGGGAATGTGGAGCTCTGGGAGAGGGGGAGAAGGTGACACATCACTAAACTGCTGGGTGGCAGACAATGGAACTTATAGCTGGCTTTTAATGTGGTTTTCTGCCATAGCATTTGCCTTGATTTGGTCCTTTTCTCAGTTTTTAAGGTGCCTGGCGGAGTTCAGGATAGGGTCTCCAGGTGGGAATCCCATGTCACTTAGAGAGCAGGGCCATTATTGTGCTGCAGTGACTGAGATGAGGCAGTGCTGGGGTGGAGCCCAGCTCCATCCTGTCCATGTCTGCCCTGGGCACTGCATGGTGGGATGGGTGTTATTTGCTTGACCTGTGGCTGGGTCTGCATTAAAAGCAGGTTTTATTCATTATTATTATTGAGGAAGTGTGAGGAGGTATAGAGGAAGACAATTCATAGCATCCAAGAGTGGTTGGGGTTGGAAAGGACCTTAAATATCATCTTGTTCCACACCTGCTCCATGGGCAGGGCACCTTCCCTAGACCAGGGTGCTCCAAGCCCTGTCCAGCCTGGCCCTGAGCACTTCCTGGGAGGAGGCAGCCACAGCTTCTCTGTGCTAGGGCCTCCCCACCCTCACAGGGAAAAATTCCCTCCTAACAGCTAATCTAAATCTCTGCTCTCACAGCTTAAAGCTGTTCACCTTTGTCCTATCGCTATCTGCTCCCACTTGCTTCACGGCGTTAAAAAACTCACCGGGAGAAATATCTGGCTTTTTCTGAGCTCAGAGGGCTTCCTGCTCCTTGTTTTGGGTGGGAGGAGACCCAAGTGATGGGAAAGGTGGCCCTGAGGATGCCAACAGCAGCGTGAATCCCCCGGGAGCCCAGCAAGGGCTCTGTGCAGGGCAGAGGAGCAGAGGTGCCCTTTGCCCACTGGCCCAGGTGGAAGTGGACTTTGGAAGTGGCACCAGGGAGCAGAGGAAGGGCCCCGGCGGCCTCTGAGCAGGTGTGTGCGGCTGCTGCGGGGGGAGGATGATGGAGGGAGCCCCTGGGCAAAAAATGGGGGGGTCTTGGTGGGACTGAAATGATGGGTGCCTGGATGTTCGTGCCTGGGGGCTGTTTGGGGCAAGGGTTTGCCTGGGTGGGGAAAGGGCACAAACCTCTGTCAAACCTGTCTTCCGGTGCTGAAATTGCCCCCAATGGCATTAAACTCTGAGTGGGAGGAGTGAGGAGGGGGTCAGACAGCACCTGGCCATCTCCCTGCACTGGGGAGGCTGGCATTGGGGGGCATTTTGGGTCCTGATGATCCAAGAGGAGCCGTGGGCGCTTGGAGGTGACATCCCCCTGGCAGCTGGGCTTGAACCTGCCCTGGACCCTCAGGATTTCCTCTCCTGCATGGGACTGTTAGAATTAAACCTGGTGTCTGCCTGGGATTTCTGCTGGAGCTGAAAGGCAGGAGGAAATCCCTGTTTTCACCCATCCCACAGCTCACAAGAACAAACCCCCATTTCCCCCTATTTGCTAATTTCTTTGAGCAAAAATTCCTTGTCCTGCTCATAGCTTTGCCAGCATCCTTTCCCCTACTGCCTATAAAATGGGGTTTCACTGCTGTGTCACAGAGGTGAGGGGGATTTCTCACCCTCTCAGAATCTGAGGGGGCTGTGAGTGGTGGTGCTTTGCCCCTGGGAGTGCAGGAGGATCCAACTTGGGTCTAATGGGGCTTTATGAGGGAGAGAGAGACAAATTTTACAGCAGGACCTGGAACAATAGGACAAGGGGTGGTGGATTTAAACAGAAAGAGGAGAGATTTAGATTAGCTATCAGAAAGAAATTATTTCCTGTGAGGGTGGTGAGACCCTGGAACAGGGTGCCAAGAGAAATTCCTCGTCTCTGGAAGTGTTCAGCACCAGGCTGGATGGGGCTTGGAGCAACCTGGTTTAGTGGAAAATGTCCACTTTAAGGTCCCTTCCAACCCAAACCACTCCGAGATTCTTGTTCAGGGAAGAGCTCGAAGTTTGTTGCTTTCAAGGTAGACCACTTCATCCCGGTGTTTTAAGGGGACCTTCAAGTTAAGAAAGATGTGGAGATGGCTTTTCCGTGTGTGGGAGCATTTTGGAAAGAATCCAGCACATTCCCAGAAAGCAGAGAGTAGCTGGCAACAAGCTTCACAGGGGGCTTTGAGGGGGTTGAAAAGCTGCTGATGACTTCTCATTTGCAGGTCACTAAGCTCTTCGGGGCTTAAGCTCCCCAAAGGAGGGGAGAGCATCCTGCAGAGAGGATTCTGCTGGCACACCTGCGATGGAGCCCTGGGTCCCTGTCCAGCCAGCCCAGCCCCGGGAAAGGCCGGCATCCCGCTCATCGTGGGCAGAGGGGCACCACAGTGCCCCGGCCCCGCTCCGGCGGCAGCTCCTGCGCCCGGGGCACGCTCCTCGCCCCGGCTCCTGGGATGGAAGCCACCTCCCTGGCCACCCCCAGGACCAGGGCCACCCTCCCCGGACAGAGCCCCGCCGGCCGGCTTCCCGTGCAGAGCCCTACGACAGCGGCTACCCCAGGTGAGCACTGCCCCTCTGCCTGGAAACATCCTCACCATGAAACCTCCTCACCTGAGAGCTGCCAAATCACTGCTACAGCTCCTGCTCACCGTGAGAGCTGCCCAAATCACTGCTACAGCTCCTGCCCACCGTGAGAGCTGCCAAATCACTGCCCAAATCACTGCTACAGCTCCTGCCCACCATCAGAGCTGCCCAAATCACTGCTACATCTCCTCCTCACCTGAGAGCTGCCAAATCACTGCTACAGCTCCTGCCCAAATCACTGCTACAGCTCCTGCCCAAATCACTGCTACAGCTCCTGCCCAAATCACTGCTACAGCTCCTGCTCACCGTGAGAGCTGCCCAAATCACTGCTACAGCTCCTGCCCAAATCACTGCTACAGCTCCTGCCCACCATCAGAGCTGCCCAAATCACTGCTACAGCTCCTGCCCACCGTGAGAGCTGCCCAAATCACTG
>NW_026623468.1:9424-20099 GCF_030028575.1 Malurus melanocephalus | reverse complement strand
TGCTACAGCTCCTGCCCACCATCAGAGCTGCCCAAATCACTGCTACAGCTCCTGCCCACCATCAGAGCTGCCCAAATCACTGCTACAGCTCCTGCTCACTATGAGAGCTGCCCAAATCACTGCTACAGCTCCTGCCCTAGTGTCAGCACCTCATGTCCACCTGCTCAAGCAGATTTCTGTATTTGAGGCTGTGCAGCAGTTGCGGCTCTGATTTCTTCTTAAAACCATGACTTCTGTGGTTGCTGTTTGATGAGCTCTGTCTCAGTCCCGAGGTGCATTTTTCTTACAGATTTGATTAAATGCRGTTCCTTTTTCCTAAGTGCAAGGTGAACAATAAAAATACAAGTGGTAATATAGGAGCAAGAGGCAGCCTGCAAGCTCAGCTGCTGAAACAGGGGAACGTGGATGGATAAAATGTGGGCTGGAGGATGCTCTCAGTGCTGAGAAAGAGCTTCRAGCTCTCTGGCAAATCTGGGTTGATTTGCCTGAGTTATTGCTGTCAGTGAATTATGGAGTGGGTAGGTGGGGTTTTGTGCTGAGGTTGTATGATGCAGATGGGATATTAGGAAGTAAATTTTCTCTCTGAGGGTGGGGAGGCCCTGGCACAGGTTTCCCAGAGAAGCTGTGGCTGCCCCATCCATGGAAGCATTCAAGACCAGGTTAGACAGGGCTTGGAGCAACCTGGGATAGTGGAAGATCCCATGGCAGGGATTGAAATGAGATGAGCATTAAAAGTCCCTTCCAAGCCAAACCATTCCTGGATTCTGTAGAACTGGCCATCACCCGAAACTGCAGTGCACAGCTTTCTCACAGGTTGGGATGGGAAAGTATCCAAACCTCCTCCTGCCCCTTCCAGCTGTGATGCTGCACCAGTTTCTGGTGTTGCCACAGGGCAGGGGACCTGGCTTTATTTCCATCACCTGTTCTGCCTCCAAARTCCCAGGCAGGGCACAAGTTTAACCCTAGATGTGACCCCAGAACCGCAGGGTGCCCTTTCTTCCCTGGATCAGTGGCTGTGTTGTTTTCCAGGCAAGGTTATGAAGACCCGCACTGGCAGTACCCAGCAGCTGGCTACAGGGATGGCTACCCCTACCAAAGCCACCAGTGGCAGCCAGGGGCCTGGCAGGGTGACAGAGGTACGGGATCCTCATTGGGGTCTGGGGATGGAGGCAGCTTGCAGGAGAAGTGGTGCTTTTCCAGGGTGGGTTCTTTTCCTGAGGCTTGCACATATCCAGGGCATTCTGCTGCCCACCCTCCTGGGTGGTGGGGCTCCCTGTTTGCATTTAGGAAATGTCAGCAGGACCTAAGTGCACTCAAGGGATGTCTAATCTTCACTTCCATGGCTGAAAAGCTGTGTCATTCCTGATTCCAGGCTGAGTGTGATGGTGCTGTGTGATCACGATGGCCAGGACCTCTTCTTTGCTGTTGCTGGGCTGAACAGAAGGGGAGGGAGGAAACAGGAAAGGACATCAATGCTGTAATGTGTGCAGGGCATTTTCATGTCCCCAGTGGCTGGGATGATTGGGGAGCAAGCAGGGTGGGCATGGCAGATTGCCTGATTTACAGCTTTTTTTTTTGTGGCTTCATTGCTACTCTGGAGGGTAATCCTGACCCTTGATCCTCTCTAGACCCAAGGCAGGGAGAGCCTTATGGCAAGAGTTACCGGGATCAGCATTACTACAGAGGCTACCACCCCAACCTGGCCACGGGCCCCCCAGGGCACAGCAGGTAAGGCTGGGCAGGCTGGGCAACCTCSTGGAACCGTCTGCTGCAAAATCAGRGSGTTTGTGGWGGGTTCCAAAGTCTCAGACCTTCAGGGTGTCTCCCTTTGCTCCCACCTGCAGGACACAGACCTACAGCTCCTACGAGGACAGCCACACCTCGCCTGCCAGGAGGGAAGGGACAGGGGGAGAAGCCCTTGGCAGTGATTCAGGGGAGGCTGGTGGCCAGCACCAAGAGGTAACCCCAAGACAGGCAGGAGTGGAGGACAAGAATCAGAGCTTTGGGGACAATCCGTGTGTCCCTCTGCAGATGAGAAAGGGCCCTTTGCTGTGTGCCATCGGTGCCTGACAGTCCCTGGGGGTTATTTCAGTGGGGTTGTTGGTGTTTATGGTCTGTCTGTCTGCTGGGCTGTCACTGGCCCAGGAGTAGCACAGAAATCCAGGCTTAGGGGGATGYTCCTCACAAAGGAGCTGGGGAAGGGTCTGGAGCATGGRTCTGATGAGGAGAAGGGCTCARCCTGSASAAAAGGAGGCTCAGGGGAGACCTTTTCACTCTACAACTCCCTGAAAGGAGGCTGYAGCCAGGTGGGGRTCAGGCTCCTCTCCCAGCTCACAASTGACAAACCAAGAGGAAACAGCTTTAAGTTGTGCCAGGAAAGGTTTAGATTGGACAYAAGGAAAAAWTTCTTCAACAAATGGGTTGTCAAGCCCTGGTACAGACTGCCCATGGAGGTGGTAGRGGCACCATCCCTGGGGGGATTTAACACATGGAGATGTGGCACCTGGGGACATGGTTTARTGGTGAACMTGGYAGTGCTGGGTTAATAGCTGGACTCAATCTTAGAGGGCTTTTCCAGCCTTAATGATTCCATGGTTCCATGATTCTATCCCTCAGGGAGCTGACAGCTGTGTATCAATGTCAGCTCTGCCCACCACGTCGTGCTCCATCACATTTGTGTCCTGATTGCTGTGTTTTGTCAAGAGAAAGTTAAAAGATCAGATCACAGCTGCCCTGGTGGTTTTGCTCCTGGGGGATGCTTTTTTGGGTTCCCAAGCCCCATCTCCTTGGCTGTGTTGAGGAGCTTATGTTAGGGCAAGGAAAGCTGTTGGACTACCCCTGTGGCTGATGTAAATTATTTCTCAAAGCTGGTGGGTGAGCCCAAGCTGCTGTAAGGTGAGAGCTGCTCGGGTGGAATTGTCTGTGCTGTTCCTGCTGGGCCCTTYCCCAGGGCAGCAGAGCAGATGGGATATCAGAGCAGGATTGCCACAGTGTCCCTGGATTTTGAGCCAGGTTTGTGCTCTCCTCTGCAGCCCTTGGGCCAGCCCAGCCTGCTCCTGCAGTACCACGAGTCAGGGCTCAGCTCCAGCAGCCATGAGCTCAGCCAGTACATCCGTGATGGTGCTGACTCCTATGACMCTGTGCTTCCAGGGTCCTGGAGCGTGGAACAAACAGGTAATGGGGGGCTCTGATAAAGGGGGGAGCAAGGGAATGAATGGCTGGTGGGAGGATACGGGCTGTCTCTCAGCTTGGCCCTCTCCTTGTGCAGGCACAAGGCATGGCTGGGGGATTGTGGGGTGGGTGAATGGTCCATGAGCTCTGTGTGAGTAGGGGCAGGAGCTGCTGGGCACATCTGCTCCTTTTGGGGACAACTCTTGCATAGGGGCATCAGTGGAGAGCTATTTAATTTGGGGGACAAGGGTGGGAGCTGGTGACATCCTCCATGGTGGAAGGGGTGTGGGATCMGTGTGAGGGGCTCACCGTGGCTGTGTCATTGCAGGAGGGCCTGTGACATCCACCCCGACCCCAGCAGTGCCCTTCAAGTTTCCACAGCCACACACAGCACTGTGCTTTGGGGCCGGGGGCCACCTGGTGCTGGYGTGTGCCCAGAGCCCTGCCGAGGGACAGCTGCCCCGTGTGGAGCTGCACAGCCTGGAGGTAGGACAGAGCTGGCCCTGCAGACCCCCCTCACCCCTCCCTGGAGCAGCTCCTCTTGCCCTGAGGGATGCAAACACGGTTTGTCACCCAAGCAGCCTCCTCAGCAGCCTTCCCATTCCTTGTGCCCATATTCTCCCTATCCCACGTGAATTTTTGAGTCTCCATCGTGCCAGCCTGTGMCTGGGTGCTGCTTTCAGCTCCATAACCCCTGTGACCAGCTCACAGTGATCCCTTCCCATGGGGACTGGTGTGCTCTGTACCTCCACAAAGACAGCCCCACTCACCTTGCTGAGGTGCTCCAACACAGAGGCTGTATCCATCCCTTGATCCCACCACAGCATTCCAGTCTCCTGTTTCACCTCCTGAAGGAGGCAGGTGCCRTCTCAGCAGACATTTCTGTCCTGGACCTTAGCACTGGGTCTGTGTGATAGYTCAGGGTCACCATAACACAGCACAGGAGTCATGCTGCTGTTGAACCCTCGGGCCAGGCACGGGTTTCCAAACAGCCCAGCTGGGGTTGGTGTGCTTGCTGGAGCCCAGCTGCTGAATTTAATTCTGTTTTTAGGCAATCCTTCATGGCACAGAAGAGCTGGAGGAGCTGCAAGCCTTCCCAGGGCCCCTGGCCAGGTATGGCAGCACAGGCAGGCACAGGAGCTGCTCCTTCCTCGCTGTCTCATTTTAGAGGAGATGTGAGCTCCAGGCAGACTCCAAGGGTCCCTGTGGTTTGGAGATAACTGCAAAGGCCATGTCTAAGTTCAGGCTGGGAGCCCAGCCCCTTTGATGCAATGTGGGTTGTTTTGGATTGKGGGAGATGTGTTTTTTAATATTCATAGGGTGTGGGTTTAGTGTGGTTTGTACGTCTGACCTTATTTTGTATTCACTTTGTTTCAGAAAAAAATTTTGGGATTTCTTTGGATATCTAAAGCCCTGGGTCAACCTGTGATTTAGCTTTTCCTAAGATTTTTGTCCCCTGAGATGGTTGAGCTGCAGCAGGGTCAGACCCATGTGTACCTTCCTCCAGTGTTAGCGTGGGGAGGAATCGGGGTGTGTTGCATTAGGCTGTCTCTATTCCATCCTGGTTACACCAGGGTGTCTTCTGGCCACTCACAACCACAAAAAAGAGCAAAAGAGCTGTGTGCACACAGCAGCTGGGTGGAAGGTCTGGGTGGAAGAGCTGGAGCTCACCTKTTGAGGTGAGACCCACCTGGAGTGCTGCAAACAGCTCTGGTGCCACGAGCACAGGGAGACATGGAAATGTGGGAGCAAGTGCAGAGGGGTGAAGGGACTGGAGCAAATCCCCTATGGGGACAGGCTGAGGAATCCATGGCTGTTCAGCATGAGCAGAGAAGGCTGATGGGGACATCACAGAACCTTCCAGTATCCAAAGGGGCTGCAAGGAAACCAGAGAGGGTCTCACTGTCAGGACTGCAGTGACAAGRGGAATGAGTACAAAGTGAAAGATGGGAAGTTTAGGTTAGATATATGGAAAAAGTTCTTCCCTGTCAGGGTAGGAAGGCCTCAGGCTGCCCAGAGAAGCTGGGGATGCTCCATCTCTGGAAGTGCTCAAGGCTAAACTGAACAGGGTTTGGCCTAGTGGGAGGTGTCCCCATGGCAGGGGGGTTGGACTGGATGAGCTTTAAGCTCCCCCCAGACTATTCCATGATTCTGGGTTACCACTTGTGCCAGASACTGCATTGGGAATCTCCATATAATGTGTTGGAATGGTTGAGTCAGGATCAGCATCTCCATCTGCAGTTTCTCTTCCCCGCTTCATCCACCCTTTCTTTTTTTCTATTTTATTGTATGACAGCAGTTATGCCTGGCTTGCATGAGGCTTTAAAAGGCTTTCTGTTTCAGTCCCAAAAGGTTTCTGTGGTCACAAGAGTGACCCTCGACTCTGCCTCCACAACAGATTGTGCCTGCTTCTCCAGCCTTAGACATCCATGGATGTAATGGCAGCGGAGCAAATCCAAACTTTCTTTGCAGATGGATGGAAGAGAATATTATCAGGAAGGCAGAGAATGGGTTTGGAATGTACTTTGCAYCCCTGAAACACAGAAATCTGCTAAGAGTCACAATAAATTTGAGTGTGGTTGAACTTAGAAGTAGTCATTGCCACTGGGGATCCTTTTCCTCCAGCTCTTGCTYGGAATATTTGACATCCCCAGCAGTGAACCTGGGCACACGCTGAGCCTGAATGATGCCCTAGATTGCTGTGCCCTGGGTTTCTYTGATGCCTCTCTCTGCTGCTCTAGGGAAGATCTGCACAAGGTAGATGTGATGACGTTTTGCCAGCAGAAGATTGCCACAGGCTGTGATCTCTCAACACAGAGGGGCAGAGATTCCTCTCTCCTCTGGAAACTCCTGGTCCTCCTCTGCCGGCAGAATGGGGTAGGTGTCCCACGGACAGGGATGACCCTTTTGATCTTGGAAAYGAGACAACACTGTGTCCCTTAGGTKCCTCTTGATCCAGTTGATGTTTTTTGGGGGAAGAGAATCCCATTCCCACTGCACTATCCATCACTTTGATGCTGCCTGGATACATGGAGCAAATCCTTCTCCATGATTACTTTCCATCCTTGGGATCTACCAGCATCCCAGTGAGGGGGATCAGTGCCACCTTCATCAAGGAACCAGCACTAATGCTTGCAAGGGTTTTAAATTTCCCTTAATCCACYCAATCCAGTCTGTGGCTGCTTGTTGGAAGGAGGTGGACAAGGTGTCACTAATTGTGCTGAGTTCTTTTCCTTTCAAACCCTCATGCTGGTGGCCAAGGCTGGTCTTGTTGGGACGATGAGGATACAGGCGTAGGAAGGGTGGAACTGCTGTCAGCCTTTGCTCGTGGGGCAGCCTGCACAGGCCTCGTTCCTTCCCTTTCTCAGTCCATGGTGGGCTCAGACACAGCAGAGCTGCTGATGCAGGACTGCAGGTGCCAGGACAAGTACAAGAGGCAGGACCCTGCTCCCAGCCTGATGGGTCTGACGGATGACGAGTGGGCATCACGCCAGCCGGGCACGCTGGACCTCATCACAGGGGAGATCCCTCCCGTGGTGGAGACGCAGGCACAGATCGTGGAGAAGTTCACCAAGCTCCTCTACTACGGCAGGAAGAAGGTGAGTGGTGAGTGGGACCCAGAACATGCWGCTGGAGGGTTTTTCTTGGGTCTGTTGGCCTCTTCAGGCAGGTTTTAAAGGGAAAGGTGGTCGAGAAGTGATTTGTGGTTGTGGGATCAACCCTCCAAGTTGTGTTTGTCTAACAGGGTCATGGCAGTGATTTCTCCTCACTAGGAACTGGGATGGGGGACCAGCAAAGATGAGCTGCAGAGGCTTTTACCASAACTTCAACCAGGTTCAGTTTCAWAGAGYTCTAGAATRGTTTGTGTTGGAAGGATCCTTAAAGGTCATCATGTTCCAAACCCRTATGCAGCTATGTGATCTCAAGGAATGCCTGAGGCACAAGGAGAAGAGATGAGGGCTGGATGCAGAGAAGCTTGGGTGCCTAGAATGTGATCCCACAGCATTGAGAGCTAACAGGCAGCACAGTCCTGGAAATCCAGGAGACACGACATTGCTTTGAAGGTCCAAAACCTTGTAAATGTTCATGGTAGAAACACAAAGGGACCTTTGTGAACATGGAAGAGGTTTTGGAGAATGTTGCTTATAGGCAAAGCAGTTATTGGGGCTCTTCTCCCAGCTGGGRGAGCAGAAAGTTCCCTGCCAGCAGAGGAGGACACAGAAGAAGAGTTGATGCAAACCCTATTTCTTCTCCCCCTCAACTGCAGGATGCTCTGGTCTGGGCCATGAGAAACCAGCTGTGGGGCCATGCCCTGTTCCTCTCTAGCAAGATGGACCCTCGGACGTACAGCTGGGTCCTCACTGGGTAAGCTGGAGAAGATAAAGCAGGGATGATGGCTGGCTTTGCCCAGCCTGTTATCCCTTTAGTGCCCCCTGAACTGAAAAAGAGCATCGATTCCGGCTGAAGCCTTTCCAGAGTGGGTAAAAGGGACAGAGGACATTCATCCAGATAGGATGATGGACAGGAGAAACCAAATGGGGGCTGGAAAGCAGGAGGAAAGCCATTCCCTGGAGATGGAAGGTTAATTTATTCTGAGCCTTCAGCTTTGCCCATGCTGCCCTAGCAAAAACAGCCATGGGGCAGGGGGAGCTGAGCCATCCTCACTGTGATCCAGCCTGGTCCCAGCTGTTCATCCCACTCGTATGAGCATTTTCTGGTGGAATTTAATGTATTTAGTCGGGATTGGGTTGATCCCTTCAGGGAGAGTTAGGCAGGAATTTTCTTTCTTGTGGAACCCAAATCCTTTTAAGGAGGTTTTATGCAGTGTTGTCCTGGAGACCTGCCTGCTCTGAAGGTAAGGCAGACTGTCATCCCCAGGGGCTGATGATCCTCCCTGCCTCCTGTTTACAAGAGCATGAAGAGACAGGACATGGAGAAATGGCTTAAGATGAAGGAGGGTGGGTTTAGATTCGATGTCAGAAATTCTTCCCTGTGAGGGTGCTGAGGCCCCTGGCACAGGGTGCCCAGAGCTGTGGCTGCCCCATCCCTGGAAGTGTCCAAGGCCAGGTTGGACAGGGCTTGGAATAACCTGGGATAGCAGAATGTGCCTCCTCCTCTGGACTGGAAGGAGCCTTCCAACTCAATCTGTTCTTGGCTTCTCTGAGAAACYCCTCAGGACATCAGTTTCCTGGGGCATTTGCAATGTCCCCTAAGGGGTGAATGAGGGTTTGGGGTCCTGGCCTGCAGCCCTTGTTCTGCTGTCTCCTCCCAGGTTCACCAGCACGCTGGCCACCAATGACCCTCTGCAGACCCTCTTCCAGCTCATGTCGGGAAGGATCCCTCAGGCAGCACTGGTCCGTGAGCAGGAGGCTGGCCCTGGCACGTGTTCCCCTGTATGGTCACCTGCCTGTGACAGCCACCTCGTGGTGACCATCTCTGCTCACCTCTGCTCTCCTCATCTCCCTCCAGTGCTGTGGGGACGCCACATGGGGGGACTGGAGGCCCCACCTGGCTGTGATGCTGTCCAACAAGGTTGGAGATGCAGAGCTGAACCACCGTGCCATTGTCACCATGGGAGACACTTTGGGTGAGCTGAGGACAGTGGGAGCAGCTGTGGGCTCTGCAGTGTCACCATGGATGTCCCTGCACCCCTGGGGCTGCCATGCCCGTGTGGTGGCACGGTGGATGCCCCTGCACCCCCCCTGGGGCTGCCATGCCCATGTGGTGGCACTGTGGATGTCCCTGCACCCCTGGGGCTGCCATGCCCATGTGGTGGCACTGTGGATGTCCCTGCACCCCTGGTGGTGGCACTGTGGATGTCCCTGCACCCCTGGGGCTGCCATGCCCATGTGGTGGCACTGTGGATGTCCCTGCACCCCTGGGGCTGCCATGCCCATGTGGTGACAGGGATGAGGTGCCAGTGGATCCCCAGATGAGCTGGGCTCAGGCACATCCAGCAGCTGCTCTCGTGGAGATGCCTAGAACAGCTGGGCCCAGGGAACTGCAGGGACTGAGCTTTGCTCCCAGTGGAGGGATTTTATGCCAATAAAGGCACCCTGCAAGAGTTGGACCTTGCTCAGGCTTCCCTAGTTCTACCACTGAACTGAAACCTCCTGAAAACAAAAACTGGGGAAAACAGACAAAAAACAGGGACAAGGGAGGGATCAGGGTCTGCTTGGACAGGAAAGTGAGGCAACTGGGTTTGGGTTTTTATGTGAGCTTGAGGGCCTCCAAAGCAAACGTGGTGATGTCTCAGAATGAAGTGTTTGTCTTTTTCTTCCCATCCAGCCAGCAAGGGAGCAGTGGAAGCAGCTCATTTCTGCTACCTGATGGCAGATATTCCTTTTGGATACTTTGGAGCAAAGGCAGACCGCATGGTCCTGCTGGGCAGCAGCCACCGGTGAGTGAGCATGGGAGATTGGGGCTCTTGCCCGAGTCACCCGTCCCTGGGATCTCACTTCCATGCAAAAGCAATCCCTGTTTGGGGTTTTTCCTGCTGTAATGTGTGCTCCGTGTGGGGCTGTTTGGGGAGGGAGCTCTCTCCAGCTCGCTGACCCCACCCCTCTCATCTGCAGCCAGGCGTTTTCCCAGTTTGCCAGGACAGAGGCCATCCAGAGGATGGAAATCTATGAGTACTGCCAGCAGCTCCGGCAGCCCGAATCCTTCCTCCTCCCCTTCCAGGTAGCAGAGATGCTCAACTACATCTCGTGCAGCAGCTCAGACTTGCCCCAAAAGAAGCCCCATCTGCCTGAAGCCTGGAATTCAGGCCATTCCTGAGGCCTCTCCCCTTTCTGGGTTTTGGGAATGCTAAGGAGGCTGCCTTGGCCAAGGGACTCATGCAGGGCAGATTTTGGGGTGTACAGTGTGTCTGATCAGTACTTGCTCAGGTTTCATTGCCTTCCTGCTCTCTCAGTGAGCTATTCCTACTGCAAAGCAGCACCCAGCTGTTGCTGCCTTGGGCACTGAATGGATTTTTATGGATCCATCCCTGAAGTGTCCAAGGCTAGGCTGGATGGGGCTTGGAACACTCTGGTCCAGTGGAAGGTGTCCCTGGCCATGGCAGGGCGGGTGGAACTAGAAAAGCTTTAAAGTYCCTTCCAACCAAACCCATTCTGGGATTCCATGAAGCTGCTGGGATTCTGTTCCTTGCTGCCTGGTGCAAGGAGAGGGGCTGGATGCCTCCATGGGGATGGGTGGAGGTGGCCCCTGGGTGATGAGACACATGATCCAGGGTGCTCCAGGACACGCTGGGGCCATGTGCCATGGCAGAGAGCACCCACAGACACATCCATCTCCCTGCTCCCACCTGTGGCTGCTCTGCTTGTCTCTCCCAAGGCGTACAAGCTGCTCTACGCCTCCCGCCTGGCTGACCACGGGCTGCCAGCCCAGGCACTGCAGTACTGTGAGCACATCGCGGCCACACTCCTGCACCGGGACCCTGCTGCACACCCTGGGCTGGCCCAGCAAGTGGTGAGGGTGAGTATGGACACCTGCACCCCGAGAA
>NW_026623468.1:0-9409 GCF_030028575.1 Malurus melanocephalus | reverse complement strand
ACCTCCACAGGGTCTCTAATCCCCATGGATTTAGGGTAGAAAACAACAGCGTTATGTTGACTGCCAAGTAAGAGCAGAGTTATTTGGAAACAAAGAATATTTTTTTTGTCTGGAAGGTTTTCTGAACTTCTAAATGTCACAGGCTTAAGAAGTGAAATGCAAGYGTACATTTCCCCTCCAGCAAATCATCAACAATTCTCTTTACCTCAAAGAGGTCTGTTTTGGGGTGACAGTGAGAGGCAGCAGGGCCCAAGTGCAGCCCCTCTGCTGCCTGAGCAGGGGGCTGGGGCAGGGAGGGGTGAAGCAAAATGCCCCCAGTCCCCTGGGAAGGTTGGGTTTTCAGGAGAGCCCTCTCCATCACCAGGGCAGTGCTGAGGCTGACTGTCACCTTCCTCAGCCTTCAGGACCAGGCTGGATGGGGCTTTAAGCAGCCTGGCATAGTGGAAGGGGTTTGGAATAAGATGAGCTTTAAGGTCCCTTCCAACCCCAAACCATTCTGTGATTCTATGAAAGGGGCTAAAGCCACGGTGCTGTGAGGCAAGGGGCTGCAAGATGCCTGTCTGAAGTGGGTGCTGCTGAGTTCATCTCCAAAATTTGGCAGGCACAGCTTCCCCACCCCATCATCGGAGCCTATTTATYTAACAGCCTCTCAGATCTGCCATTCTGCTGGGGATAATGCTACTCCTGGGAGAAAACACTTTCATCTGAAAAACTAGTGCATTCGTAGTTGCTTTTGTCTTTGATGTTCTAGACTGTGTTACAAATTATGATACACATTAGTGTTTGATTAAGACTTCCCCTCTTTTGAAGCTGGGGAYGATATACAACCAGGTGCTGCTTCATTAATACTGGATCAAAGTGCACATTAGCTTTCGGATTAAACATCCCCCCCGTTTAGGAGTAATCATGCTTATAATTTCTTTTTTGCTGTGATTGATTTAGGATGAACAGAGGTGTGTTTGTAAAGAGGTGGGACAGGGAGTCTGTAGGCAGTGTGAGCTCCTGGCTGGCTGCTGGGTTACTTTGCTCTCRTCCCAGTCCCAGTCCCAAGCTGGGGTCTGGCTGTGCAGGGCTTGTCTTGCTGTAAACTCACAGAGTTGGGAAGTGTGTTTGGTGCTGGTTTGGGGTATGTTTTTGAGAAATTCAGCAACAGGAAGAAATGGGCACTGGGAGCTGGTGCAGGAAGGATAGCTGAGCCTCGTGTGGCTTCTTTTGGTGGCCCTCGATGTGGCAGCCTCATAGCAAAACATAGACTATAAGTGAGCATGAAGTAGCCAGGGGAAACTTGAGAATTCCCCAAGAATCCTAGAATGATTTGGGTTGGAAGAGACCTTAGAGATCATCTATTTCCAGCTCCCCTGCCATGGGGGACACCTTACACCAGACCAGGGTGCTGGTGGGCTGACACCAATGAAAATTCAGTGAAGATGTGGATCAAGAGCGGCGTTTTGAGCACAATCTCACCTCCCTCAGCTGTCTTAAAACTAGATCCTTGTCTAAACTCCTTCAGACAGGGAATTAACTCTGCAGGGAGCCCTGCATCTCACCTTGGACTTCTGGGCCACCCCAGTAGAGCCTCTTGCTCCAGTGATGGGAGTTGGAGCCCCGTGCCACCGAGACCGCTGCAGGCAGGGCAGCACAGACCCCTGTTCTGCAGGAGAAATTAAACACACAGCAGCAATACTGCAGAGAGGGGCCTGGGGGAGATAGTGAAACATGGAAAAAATACTGAGCAGCAGCAGAACAGGATGCTGTTACAAAAGGAAAAAAACCACCAATGTTAGAGTGTTATTCTGGGTTGTGAGAGCACAACTGGCATATCTGAGACAAGGAGACGATAACCCCACCACGCTGGGGTCTCAGGGGTCTTGGCTGGGGCCTGTTTGGGCCACTGCATGTGGAGCCAGGGCAAAATTGGAGTGAGTGTGAGAGTGGAGAGTTGGGGTGATAAGAGATTGAGGGGAAAATGACTTCTGAAGAAGGCTTCAGGGTTATTTCTTCTAAGCAAGATATGGTGGGGGAGAAAGGGGTACGAGGGATGTGATAACAGCCCTCCAGCAYGCAGGAGGCTGCTCATGGGGGATGCTGCCTGGCTCTTCTCACAGCTTCCACGGGAACAGGGATAGAGAGGCTTAATTTGCAGCAGGGAAGATTTCACTTAGATATTAAGGAAAAACTCTTTAGCTCTAAGGACGCCAAGCATCAGGACAAGCCTGGGAGGCTMTGAAATCTTCTCAGAGATTTGTAAGCACAGATCAGACAAACACCAGCTCCCATCCATCCTCATGGGGTACCTGAGGGGCTGATGAACTGCCTGGGGAGCTGGGCTTTTCCCAGGGCTCCTGGTGGGGTGTCCTGCAAACCTGCCAGTGCCTGGGCTGGCTGTTAGGTGGGATTAAAGCCACTAATTTTCCTCAGGGGGTGAAAGAATGGTGATATTAACCTGTCCCCTTGATGTGAGGAGCATCTTTGACMCAGGTATTTTGGCATCTTTGTGGAGGTGCCGAGTCAGCCCTGCTGAKATTGTGGGGCATGGGATAGGCCAGCACCTCTGTGGTGGTTTGGCAGAGGGAACAAATCCTGCACAAGATGCTGGTGGTATTTTACCCCCACATTATGAAGTGATGCTGTTTTCCCAAGCCCATATATCCAGCCACGTGTGATGGATCCCTGTGGATCTGACATGTGTGATGATCCCTGCTGTCCCCCTGGCCCTGCAGCTGGCCGAGAGGCTGAAGCTCTCTGACCCTCTGCTCCTGGAGATGCCGGAGCAGGACCAGGCACTGGAGCCCGACTGGCTGGAGCAGCTCCGAGCCTGCTGCCGGCAGTGGGAGGTAAGGAGGAGAGAGGATAGACAGCTGGGCTGTACTGGGGGTTGTCTGCAGGAGAATCCTCCTCCTCTTCCCTGAATCCCAGRGGATGGAGGTTCAAAAGTTTTATTCTTCTTTGGCTTGTGAGCTCCAAGCTCTGCTCTGGGACCTGCAGATGCAGCAGGGCAAGGGGCTTGCAGTGCCAGAGGGCTGCAGAGCTTCACATGGGGCAGAACATTCCTTGCTTTGGCTCAAGGCTGGGGCGTGGGATGGTCTTGCTTTGCAGGGAGGACATTTCAGAGGTCACTGGTGGGTGTCGTCTTGTGAGTGTACTCTTGGGTCATTTAACTATGATCTGGTGCTTGGTTAATGCTYCTCATTCAGGTTTCACATCTGCTTTTGGTTTTGTGGCCTTTCCCTTCTTGTTTCCCCTCCTGCCTGCTGCCAGGGGTGCTGCAGCCCCTCTCACTGGGAAAGAGCTGAGTCCATGCTGGTGTGGGTCTCTCTTGCAGTCCAGGGTTGGCTGTGAGCCCCAGATCCACAACCACTGTGCTGTCCTTCGCACTGGCTTCATGATTTCCTCACTCTTTGTCCTGTGCCATCCTTTTTCCTATCCATTTACCCGTGCTTTTCCTGTGCAGGTGGAAGATGCTCTTCCTCCGGAGGAAGGAGCACCCGCTCAGCTGGATCTGTCCTGTGCTGTTCTGCCAACAGGTAAATAAAACAAGCAGCAGGTTGTGGTCACCACAGTGGGCTTCTCCCTGCATGGAATTGTGCTGCCGTGGGCTGGGAAGAACGTTCCCATTCCCTGGGGTTTTTATCAGCAGCAGTTCCGTGCCTCTGCATCCCCCTGGAGCTCAAAGGCTGCTCCTGCCTGGATGCATCCCCCTGGCATGGGTGCAAAGCGAGGGCTTGGTGCTCATGTCCACATACAAAATCTGAGTAATTAGGCTTAATTACCACAGCCCCRGGGTCCCTGTGGGTGCTGTGGGAGGAGAGGAGGAGCTGGGGGTGGGTGCTGGATGAGCCTCCCAGCTGAGCGTCGGGGGAGACGGCCCCATTCCCAGGCAGTCCTCTGAGGGTGCAAACTGGAGCTGAACTAAAGGGATTTCACACTTACAGAGCAAAGCACTCAGGGAGGAGCTCATCCTGCTGTGTGCCAGCCTGCTGCTGAAGAKCCAGCATTTCTCCTTCCCTGCTGTCTCTTTGATCCCTTTGCTTCACCCTTTGGTGACCCCAAGAATCCCCTCCAGTGCCAATCCACCCAGAGACATCAAGATGAGCGACACGACCACCCCCCGGTGTCAAGGGAAGAGCGGGGGAGCTTTATTCTCTCAGCAGGCATCCATTGGGATRTCCCCCTGAGGAGGAGTCTGGGGCTGGTGACCCACTGGTGTTGTTTCACATCCACCTCCTGCTCCTTGGATCTGGCTTTCTACTGGGAATGCTGGCACTGAAGGGTGGAGAGCAGAGGCTGGTGCAGACAGGATGAAACACAACTAATTCCTTCAAGCCATTTCTTCCTATCAGCTTTCCCTACTGCTGCCAAATTCCTTTTCAAAGAGCTCTCCCAGGCAGTAAAAAGGATCATCAATCCTGATTGYCTTCTGCTGCTATCAGGGTTGAGACCATGATCTTCCTTCCCTGGAAGGAAGTTGCAGGTATGCTGATCCCATTGGCTTGGCTTCTCAGAGCAGCAGATCTGCTCCATGTGGTCTCCACAGCTCCCTTTTCTTGGCCCTTTTCTTCCTTGTGAGGGCCATCCAGAGTCACCACCTGAGGGACCTGCATGCACAGAAAGCTGGCTTGGTGCTGGATCTATCCATCTTGGAAAGGCAAAGCCCAGATCAGGTGCCARGCTGGGATCCACATGGTCACAGCAACATCCCTCTCCATCCTTACAGCCTGGGCTGTCCTCCCTGACTTTTTCCAGCTGGGCTTGCCAGGCATCATGAATTTGAGCATTCATTCTCCTCCCTGTGGATCTTGAGCATCTCCAGGCCATGTGGGAGAAGCTGCGGGTGTGAAGACAACCCTGAGTGGGCTGGAGGTGATGCTGGCAGCAAAGGTTTTGATAGCACTGCATCCAAGAGGTGCCATAATCCTCCCCTATTGCATCTGGGACCCACCTGCCATATCTCACAGCAATGGGAGAGAAATTTCTAAGTGCTCTGTGTTCCTGGCAGGAGGCTGCCAAGCTGGAATAAGCAGGGCACACACCTGGGACCAGTGTGTGTGTTAAATAAAACAAATCAAACTCACTCAACCTGCCTTTCAAAAAAAAAAAAAATCCCAACCCTGAATAAATCTGCCTAAAGCAAGGAACTCACCCGTGGGTGCTGCTGTGAAACAGGAATGAAGGCTTCCTGGGGAATCTTTCCTGCTCAGGGTGTGCAGTAGGWGTGGAGGAAAAGGCTGGAGGCCTCAGGCTCCTTTGAGCTGCTAGTGCATGCTGCTTGTGGGCTCTTTGCTTCCACAGCATCCCCCTTCTGAGTTCATTTATAACCTCAGGCACATTCCCAGGATTCTTTTCTTTTTTTCCCCTGTCTTTCCCAGCCCACTTTCCTTGAAACCTCTGGAAGGYTCCCCTTGCTGTTCTGTGTCCTACCCACTCCCTTGCCTGGTCCCTGGAGTCTTTCCTCATTTCCCCAGCTTCCACTGATGTGTAATGGGAAAGGGGAGAAATCTGTGCATCAGCCTGCTGGAATTATAAACATAAAAATTGTAAACTCCTGAGATGTGTTTTTGGTTTTTTTTTTTTTTTTGCAGATGAAGAGCTCAGCAATGAGATTCCCCAGAGTGAAAGCTACCAGTATGACCAGTGGTTCCAGCCTGTGCCACCCCAGGGACCCAGCTCCCAGGACATGTCCCTCTGGTCCATGGCACCTGCTCAGGTCGTGGCATCGCCACTGCCCACTGTTGGGAGAGCCCTGCAGCCGCCTGTGCTCRGCCAAGAGACACGAGCCCCTCTGGGAGGGGATTCTGCTGAGCCCCCTCTGCAGCCAGTGCTGCCAGCAGGTAAGTGCTGCAGCCTTGTTTCCCTGCAAAAATCACAGAATCCCAGAGTGGTTTATGTTGGGAAAGGGCATTAAGGATCATCTCATCCAACCCCCTGATACAGGCAGGGGCATCTTCCCCTAGACCAGGGTGCTCCAAGCCCCATGCAACCTGGCCTTGGACACTTCCAGGGATCCAGGGGCAGCCACAGCTTCTCTGGGCACCCTGTGCCAGGGCCTCACCACCCTCACAGGGAGGAATTTCTTCCTTACAAGTTGCCTTTGGGACACCCCAATTCAGCCTTGCCACCTACTCCCTGGTAATGGCAGGGACAGGGACCAGAATGGCCTTTTGTGTCTATTGGGGGACCTTTTGGCCACCACATGGATGGCTGTGCTCTGGAGCCGGGGATGGTAGAAGCACTGGAAATATCTGATGGATACATYCGGAGCTCCTCAGATCAAACCTTGACTGTGTCCTTCCCTCTGCTCGGCAGGAGAATCTGGGGATCCCTGGGGTGCCAGGCAACTGTCCTCCCCTGCAGGAGTGCAGCCAACTGTCCCAGCAGAGCAGGTGAGTCACAGGGGCCAGGGACACCATCCCACTGAGACTCCTCCCTGGATTTGGGACGTGCTGGCTCGTCCTTCCATGCACTCAACCTCATGGAATGCCCCCATCATGGTGCTCATTKTTCTCTTGGGTGAAAGCTGTACCCTGCTGTGGGTGCTCCTGCTGTGTAAGGGATGTGGGGGTCCCTAGGGATGTTTCCCACTAATCCTGGCATGGAGCAGTCCCAGGAGCACTCTGACCGTGTTCGGTGCGGCTCCTCGGGAGCAGCACACGGCAGTTTCAATGTCTGACGCCAGGAGGAGTCACCGATGAGGATCCGGACTGTCTCGGAGACCTCCACCGTGTCCCTGGGGGACACCCGGCACTCCTCGGAGAGCGCCGATGAGGACGCTGCTGAAGAGCGGGCGGAGGCTGTGAAGCCAGAGGAGGACAAGGTGAGCATGCCAGAGCCATCGTGAGCCCCCTGCTCTGAGCTCACCTGTCCCTGGTGCCAGCCCTGCCCCTGGAAAAATAGTGCCCACTCCCAGCAGGCATCTGGGGACCATGGCATCTGCTCCTTCTTATCCCTTTCCACTTTTTCTCTCTATTTCCCAGACCTCTGGATTCAGGTGGTTTGGCTGGTTTCGGTCAAAACCCACCAAGGAAGCTTCTGCCAAAGCTGAGTCTGACACAGACTCAGACTCTGCCACCTCAGGACCACAGGTAGGGGGACAAAAAGCCATCCTGTCCATSGTGACACACAGGCAGCAGCTGTGAGAATGGGTGACACATCTCCCCACCACCCACTGCTTCTCCCTCTGTCCTTGTGCAGGGGCCGTGGCCATTCAGTGTGGGGACAGAGCGGGTTTGGGAGCCCTTTTAGCCTGGAAGTAAATCCTTGATAAATAGTAACTGTAAATTCATAAAGCCTGTTTGATCTGTGAGGCGCTCCAAGCCCTGGCAAACTCTGCAGGGATTCCTTGCCCTCCACTGGAGTGGAACACAGCAGCTGCGAGCRGCACTGCTCTGGCAGTTTTTAGGATATGCAGGGAAGGGAAATCCTCTTTAATTGGAARTGCAGCAGCGAGGGGGAAGCACCCATGTGTGGTTTTCCCAGACCTGGCCAGCTTCTCAAGGTTTCACATCCCTCATGGTGAGGCTTGGACCAAGAATGCTGGGATATTCTACCAAAACTAACAGGAGATCAGGAGAACAGAAGGGGACCCAGGGACCTTGGTGGCCCCTCATGCTGTACCCAGGCATGGCATCAAGCCTCCTGCCTAATTGTGAACTCTTGGSCTGGTTTAGCTTTGTGCCAGGGTTGCTTGCCCTAACCCTGTAGCCCCTCCTTAGCCATGTTTCTTGCTGCTCTTTTGGGGTACCTCAGCAGTAGGACAGGTGCACAGTGAGTACCCCAAAAGCCTGGTGTGGTATCTGGTGCAGAGGTGTTCTCCCCAAAAGCCTGGTGTGGTATCTGGTGCAGAGGTGTTCTCCCCAAAAGCCTGGTGTGCTATCTGGTGCAGAGGTGTTCTCCCCAAAAGCCTGGTGTGCTATCTGGTGCAGAGGTGTTCTCCCCAAAAGCCTGGTGTGCTATCTGATGCAGAGGTGTTCTCCCCAAACCAAGCAGCTCCAGCTCTAAATGATGGATGTGATTTCAGGAGCGGACATCGCCATCCCCCCCCGCTGCCCCTCTTGCATATGGCACAGACCCTTTGGCTCATCCTCTCTCCAGAAATCCYGGTAAACACCACACCTGTCCCCTCACCTCTCTCCCCCATCAGCCTTTTACAAGTTTCTCCTCTTAATTTTGCCTTTTGTTTTTGGTTGCTGGTCCCAGGAGGAATGCAGGGTGAAAGTCCTGTTGGTCCAGTGTCCGCAGAGTTGAAAGGCTCGTGGGAGAAGGATGGACAGCAGTCAGCAGGACAGAGGGTGAGGAAAGGARGGAAGTGTATCCAGGTGGGATGGGGGTGTCCAGGACACCTCTCTGCTCAGGACTGCTCTAAAACTGGGGGATGTCTGTTAAGTTTCTCTCCCTTCAGTCCTTCCAGACTGGCTACCCTGGACCTCTCCCACCATTGGCTTCAATCCCTCTCTTCAACCCTGCCCAGGTCTCTCAGGTGAGAGCAGTGTCCTGAGGGGCTGGGGGCTCCTGACTTTGGKGAGGAGGTGTCTCCTGGATTTTGGGGTGGTACCAGATTTCAGCTGATCTGCTATGGGCAGGGGGATTTAAGGGATATCAGTCCTGGTTATAAGGGTTTTTTATGAGAAAATGAATTGTGGGAGGATAGCGATGGGAGGGTATGATGAATGAGCAAAATGGAGGGAGGATGCTTGTGGCAGTATGCTGATGGCAGCAAATCAACATTTTGAGGCCAAATCAACATTTTGGGGCACAGCCCATTGCTTATTTCACCTCTCTCTCTCTGTCTCTCTCTCTCTGTTTCCCAGCTCCCTGCCCGACCCACCCAGCCCAGGCTGCTTTCACGACACCGCTACCCCAACCCACTGTGAGGTGGTGGCAGGGGATGGCAGATACCAATTGCAGSAAGTTTTTTTTAACCAATAYGGTGTTTGTGGTTATTTTGGATGGSRTTGCARAAGTTGGSCCTCTTTGGTGGGGTGTATTATAAAATAAGGGGGAGGTTTCTGGGTTTAAAAGTTAATAAATGGAGGGGTGTGGGGATGGAAGGGGGGTGAACAGTTTGGCCAAGCCTCTACCTTCCTCCTTTGCAAACATTAGATGTAGTTCGTATAACTCATTGTTTCCATCCCTCATATGTGGCTCCTGAAGCCCTGTCCAACCTTTCTTTTAAACTTCCTTTGATAATGTTTAGATATTTATACACAGATATCCTAATGAGGTGCTCCCTCAGTTGCCTCTTTGCTCACTCCAGCTTTCCTCATAATCGAGATGCTCCTTCATGATTTTTTTTGCCCCCTGGTGGGTTCCAGGTTTGGCGTTTCACAGTCAGTAATAAATAGGGGTATGAGCAGAACATGAGAATCTGGGAATGGTAATGTCAGGAAAATTAATCCACAAACACGAGAGACTT